>NW_024055500.1:2738562-2771055 GCF_902713615.1 Scyliorhinus canicula
TAGCATGGATAGAGGATTGGTTAATTAATAGAAAGCAACGAGTTGGGATAAATGGGTGTTTCTCTGGTTGGCAATCAGTAGCTAGTGGTATCCCTCAGGGATCCGTGTTGGGCCCACAATTGTTCACAATTTACATTGATGATTTGGAGTTGGGGACCAAGGGCAATGTGTCCAAGTTTGCAGATGACACTAAGATGAGTGGTAAAGCGAAAAGTGCAGAGGATACTGGAAGTCTGCAGAGGGATTTGGATAGGTTAAGTGAATGGGCTCGGGTCTGGCAGATGGAATACAATGTTGACAAATGTGAGGTTATCCATTTTGGTAGGAATAACAGCAAACGGGATTATTATTTAAACGATAAAATATTAAAGCATGCCGCTGTTCAGAGAGACTTGGGTGTGCTAGTGCATGAGTCACAGAAGGTTGGTTTACAAGTTCAACAGGTGATTAAGAAGGCAAATGGAATTTTGTCCTTCATTGCTAGAGGGATGGAGTTTAAGACTAGGGAGGTTATGTTGCAATTGTATAAGGTGTTAGTGCGGCCACACCTGGAGTATTGTGTTCAGTTTTGGTCTCCTTACTTGAGAAAGGACGTACTGGCGCTGGAGGGTGTGCAGAGGAGATTCACTAGGTTAATCCCAGAGCTGAAGGGGTTGGATTATGAGGAGAGGTTGAGTAGACTGGGACTGTACTCGTTGGAATTTAGAAGGATGAGGGGGGATCTTATAGAAACATTTAAAATTATGAAGGGAATAGATAGGATAGATGCGGGCAGGTTGTTTCCACTGGCGGGTGACAGCAGAACTAGGGAGCATAGCCTCAAAATAAGGGGAAGTAGATTTAGAACTGAGTTTAGGAGGAACTTCTTCACCCAAAGGGTTGTGAATCTATGGAATTCCTTGCCCAGTGAAGCAGTTGAGGCTCCTTCATTACATGTTTTTAAGGTAAAGATAGATAGTTTTTTGAAGAATAAAGGGATTAAGGGTTATGGTGTTCGGGCCGGAAAGTGGAGCTGAGTCCACAAAAGATCAGCCATGATCTCATTGAATGGCGGAGCAGGCTCGAGGGGCCAGATGGCCTACTCCTGCTCCTAGTTCTTATGTTCTTATGTTCTTATGTTCTCTCTCTGTATCTATCTGTGTATCTATCTCACTGTATCGCTCTCTCTGTATCTCTCTCTCTCTGTATCTCTCTCTCTGTATCTGTCTCTGTTTCTCTCTCTCTGTATCTCTTTCTGTATCTCTCTCTATCTTTCTGTATCTCTCTGTATCTCTCTCTGTAACTCTTTATGTACCTCTCTCTCTTCTCTCTCTGTATCTCTCTGTGTATCTATCTCACTGTATCGCTCTCTCTGTATCTCTCTCTCTGTATCTCTCTCTCTGTATCTGTCTCTGTTTCTCTTTCTCTGTATCTCTTTCTGAATCTCTCTCTATCTTTCTGTATCTCTCTGCATCTCGCTCTGTATCTCTCCGTATCTCTCTCTGTATCTCTCCGTATCTCTCTCTCTGTATATCTCTTTGTATCTCTCCGTATCTCTCTCTGTATCTCTCTCTGTATCTCTCTCTGTGCCTCTGCGTGTCTCCTTCTCTGTGTCTCTCTCTTTATCTCTCTCTCTCTGTATCTCTCTCTGTATATCTCTATGTATCTAACTCTCTGTATCTCTCTCTCTATCCCTCTACGTATCACTCTGTATCTTTCTCTGTATCTCTATCTGTATCTTACACTGTCTTTCTCTGTAACAGTCTCTGTATCTCTCTCTCCGTACCCCTTATCTATCTATCTCTGTATCTCTTTCTGTATGTCTCTCTATCTCTCTCTCTGTCTCTCTCTCTGTATCTGTCTGTTTCTCACTCTGTCCCTCTCTGTCTCTCTCTGTAACTCTCTCTGTATCTTTCTCCGTATCTCTCTCTGTGTATCTATCTCTCTATGTATCTCTGTATCTGTCTCTATCTCTCTCTGTAACTCTCCGTATTTCTGTCTCTCTCTGCATCTTTCTGTATCTTTCTGTGTCTCTCTCCCTGTATCTCTCTACGTATATCTCTCTCTTTATCTCTCTCTGTATCTCTCTCTGTATCTATAACTCTGTATCTCTCTCTGTATCTGTCTCTGCATCTATCTCCGAATCTCTCTCTCTCTCTGCATCTTTCTGTATCTCTCTGTACCTCACTCTGTATCTCTCTCTGTATCACTCTCTGTCTCTCACTCTGTATCTCTGTCTGTATATCTCTCTCTGTATCTATCTCCCTTTATCTCTCTCTGTATCTTTATTTATCTCTCTCTGTATCACTCTGTATATCTCTCTCTGTATCTCTCTCTGTATATCTCTCTGTACGTCTCTACATATCTCTCTCTGTATCTCACTCTGTATTTATCTCCCTTTATCTCTCTCTCTGTATCTTTACTTATCTCTCTCTGTATCACTCTGTATATCTCTCTCTGTATCTCTCTCTATAAATGAATCTATATCTCTGTATCTCTCTCTGTATCTCTCTATGTATATCTCTCTGTACGTCTCTACATATATCTCTCTGTATCTCTCTGCATCACTCTCTGTATCTCTCTCTGTAACTATCTCACTGTATCGCGCTCTCTGTATCTCTCTCTCTGTATCTCTCTCTGTGTATCTCTCTCTGTTTCTCTCTCTGTATCTCTCTCTGTATCTCTTTCTGATCTCTCTGTATCTTTCTGTATCTCTCAGTATCTCTCTCTCTGTATCTCTCTCCTTTACTCTTTCTCTGTATCTCTCACTGTATATCTCTCTCTGTACCTTTCTCTGTATCTCTCTCTGTATTTCTTGTATGTCTCTCTCTGTATCTCTCTCCGTATCTCTCTCTCTGTCTTTTCCTGTATCTCTCTCTGTATCTCACTCTCTCTGTATCTCTCTCTCTGTACCACTATCTGTATCTTTCTCTGTATATCACTCTGTATCTCTCTCTTTGTATATTTCTGTATCTCTCGGTATCACTCTCTGTATCTCTCACCGTACATCTCGCTCTGTATCTCTCTCTCTCTGTATCTTTCTCTGTATCTCTCTGTATCTCTCCGTGTCCTTCTCGCTGTATCTTCCTCTCTTTATCGGTCTCTCTGTATCTCTCTCTGAATATCTCTACGTATCTCTCTCTGTAACTCTCTCTGTATCTCTGCGTATGTCTCTCTCATTATCTCTCCGAATCTCTCTTTCTGTATCGCTCTCTGTAGCTAACTCTCTGTATCTCTCTCCGTATCTCTCTCTATATCTCTCTGTATCTCTCTAGTATCTCTCTCTGTCTCTCTCTGCACCTCTCTGCAACAATCTATGTATCTCACTCTCCGTACCTCTCTATCTATCACTCTCTGTATCTCTTTAAGTATGTCTCTCTATCTATATCCCTCTGTCTCTCTCTGTATCTGTCTCTGTTTCTCACTCTGTTCCTCTCTGTCTCTCTCTGTATCTCTCTCTGTATCTCTCTCAGCATCTCCCTCTGAATCTCACTCTGAATCTCTCTCTGTATCTCTCTATCTCTCTCTGTAACTCTCCGTATCTCTCTCTCCCTCTCTATCCATCTGTATCTTTCTGTGTCTCTCTCTCTCTGTATCTCTCTCCGTATATATCTTTCTGTATCTCTCTCTGTATCTCTCTCTGTACCTCTCTCTCTGTATCTCTCTCTGTATCTCTCTCTGCATCTATCTCCATTTCTCTCTCTCTCTGTATCTTTCTGTTTATCTCTGTATCACACTCTGTATCTCTCCCTGTATCTCGCTCTTTCTGTATCTCTATGTATCTTTCTGTATCTCTCTCAATATCTCTCTCTATCTCTCTGTATCTATCTCTATCTCTGTATCTCTCTCTGTATCTCTCTCTGTATCTCTTTCTGTATCTTTCTCTGTATCTCTCTGTATATAGCTCTCTGTATCTCTCTCTCTGTATCTCTCTCTGTATCTCTCTGTATCTCTCCGTATCTCTCTCTCTGTAACTCTCCGCATATCTCTCTCTCAGTATCTCTCTCCTTTACTCTTTCTCTGTATCTCTCACTGTATATCTCTCTCTGTACCTTTCTCTGTATCTCTCTCTGTATTTCTCGTATGTCTCTCTCTGTATCTCTCTCCGTATCTCTCTCTCTGTCTTTTCCTGTATCTCTCTCTGTATCTCACTCTCTCTGTATCTCTCTCTCTGTACCTCTATCTGTATCTTTCTCTGTATATCACTCTGTATCTCTCTCTTTGTATCTTTCTGTATCTCTCGGTATCACTCTCTGTATCTCTCACCGTACATCTCGCTCTGTATCTCTCTCTCTGTATCTTTCTCTGTATCTCTCTGTATCTCTCCGTGTCCTTCTCGCTGTATCTTCCTCTCTTTATCGGTCTCTCTGTATCTCTCTCTGAATATCTCTACGTATCTCTCTCTTTAACTCTCTCTGTATCTCTGCGTATGTCTCTCTCATTATCTCTCCGAATCTCTCTTTCTGTATCGCTCTCTGTAGCTAACTCTCTGTATCTCTCTCCGTATCTCTCTCTATATCTCTCTGTATCTCTCTAGTATCTCTCTCTGTCTCTCTCTGCACCTCTCTGCAACAATCTATGTATCTCACTCTCCGTACCTCTCTATCTATCACTCTCTGTATCTCTTTATGTATGTCTCTCTATCTATATCCCTCTGTCTCTCTGTATCTGTTTCTGTTTCTCACTCTGTTCCTCTCTGTCTCTCTCTGTATCTCTCTCTGTATCTCTCTCCGCATCTCGCTCTGAATCTCACTCTGAATCTTTCTCTGTATCTCTCTATCTCTCTCTGTAACTCTCCGTATCTCTCTCTCTCTCTCTATCCATCTGTATCTTTCTGTGTCTCTCTCTCTCTGTATCTCTCTCCGTATATATCTTTCTGTATCTCTCTCTGTATCGCTCTCTGTACCTCTCTCTCTGTATCTCTCTCTGTATCTCTCTCTGCATCTATCTCCATTTCTCTCTCTCTGTATCTCTCTGTTTCTCTCTGTATCTCACTCTGTATCTCTCCCTGTATCTCTCTCTCTGTATCTCTATGTATCTTTCTGTATCTCTCTCAATATCTCTCTCTCTATCTCTCTGTATCTATCTCTCTCTGTATCTCTCTCTGTATCTCTCCGTATCTCTCTCTCTGTAACTCTCCGCATATCTCTCTCTCTGTATCTCTCTCCGTATCTCTCTCTCTGTATCTCTCTCTGTATCTGCCTCTGTATCTCTCTGTGTATCTCTCCGTATCTCTCTCTCTCTGTATCTCTCTCTGTACTCTGTAACTCTCCGTTTCTCTCTCACTCTGTCTGGATCTCTCTGTATCTCACTCTGTGTCTCTGTCTGTATGTCTCTCAGTATCTATCTCTTTATCGCTCTCTCTGTATCTCGCTCTGTATATCTCTATGTATCTCTTTCTCTCTGTATCTTTCTGTATCTCGTTGTATCTCTCTCTGTATCTCTCCGTATCTCTCTCTCTGTATCTCTCTCTGTATCTCTCCGTATCTCACTCTGTATCCCTTTCTCTCTGTATCATTCTGTATCTCTCTGCATCTCTCTCAGAATCTCTCCCTGTATCTCTCTCTCTGTATCTCTCTCTCTGTATCTTTCTGTATCTCTCTCTGTATCTCTCTCTCTCTCTCTCTCTCTCTCTGTATCTCTCTCTATCTCTGTATCTCTCTCTGTATCTCTCCGTAACTCTCTCTCTCTGTATCTCTCTCGGTATCTCTCACTGTATCTATCTGTATCTCTCTTTGTAACTCTCCGCATATCTCTCTCTCTGTATCTCTCTCCGTATCTCTCTCTCTGTATTACTCTCTGTATCTGTCTCTGTATCTCTCTCTGTATCTCTCCATATCTCTCTCTCTTTATCTCTCTCTGTACTCTGCAACTCTCCGTTTCTCTCTCTCACTCTGTCTGTATCTCTCTGTATCTCACTCTGTCTCTGTCTGTATGTCTCTCTGTATCTAACTCTATATCTCTCTCTCTCTGTATCTCTCTCTATCTCACTCCGTATCTCACTCTCTGTATCTCTCTCTGTCTATCTTTCTCTGTATCTCTCTCTGTATCTCTCCGTATCTCTCTCTGTATCAATCTCCGTATCTATCTATCTCTGTATCTTCCTGTATCTCTCTCGATCTCTTTTGTATCTCTCTATTTATCTCTCTCTGTATCTCTCTCTGTATCTCTCTCTGTATCTCACTCTGTATCTCTCCCGTTGTATCTTTCTGTATCTCTCTGTATCTCTCTCCGTAACTATCTCTCTGTATCTCTCCCTCTGTATCTTTCTCTGTATCTCGCTCTGTATCCCTCCGTATCTCTCTCTTTATCTATCTCAGTATCTATCTATCTCTGTATCTTCCTGTATATCTCTGTATCTCTCTGTATCTATGTCTTTATCTATCTCTCTGTATCTCGCTCTGTATATCTCTCTGTATCTCTTTCTCTCTGTATCTTTCGTATCTCTTTGTATCTCTCTCTGTATCTCTCCGTATCTCTCTCTCTCTGTATCTCTCTCTGTATCTCTCCGTATCTCACTCTGTATCCCTTTCTCTCTGTATCATTCTGTATCTCTCTGCATCTCTCTGTATCTCTCCCTGTACCTCTCTCTCTGTATCTCTCTCTCTGTATCGTTCTGTATCTCTATCTGATTCTCTCTCTCTATCTCTCTCTCTGTATCTCTCTCGATCTCTGTATCTCTCTCTCTGTATCTCTCTCTGTATCTCTATCTGTATCTCTCCGTATCTCTCTCTCTGTATCTCTCTAGGTATCTCTCACTGTATCTATCTGTATCTCTCTTTGTAACTCGCCGCATATCTCTCTCTCTGTATCTCTCTCCGTATCTCTCTCTCTTTATCACTCTCTGTATCTGTCTCTGTATCTCTCTCTGTATCTCTCCATATCTCTCACTCTTTATCTCTCTCTGTACTCTGTAACTCTCCGTTTCTCTCTCTCACTCTGTCTGTATCTCTCTAATCTCACTCTGTGTCTCTGTCTGTAGGTCTCTCTGTATCTAACTCTGTGTCTCTCTCTTTGTATCTTTCTGTATCTCTCTGTATCTCTCTCTGTATCTCTCCGTATCTCTCTCTCTGTATCTCTCCATCTGTATTTTTCTCTGTATCTATCTCTGTATCCCTCGGTCTCTCTCTCTGTATCTATCTCAGTATCTATCTATCTCTGTATCTTCCTGAATCTCTCTGGATCTCTCTGTATCTATCTCTTTATCTTTCTCTCTGTATCTCTTTCTCACTGTATATTTCTGTATCTCTTTGTATCTCTCTCTGCATCTCTCCGTATCTCTCTCTCTGTATCTCTCTCTGTACCTCTCCGTATCTCTCTGTATCCTTTTCCCTCTGTATCATTCTGTATCTCTCTGCATCTCTCTCTGTATCTCTCCGTATTTCTTTCTGTATCTCTCTCTGTATCTCTGCGTATCTCTTTCTCTGTATCTCTCACGTTATCTCTATGTCTGTATATCTCTCTGTTTCTCTCCGTATCTCTCTCTCTGTATCTCTCTCTGTTTCTCTCTCTATCTCTGCGTGTCTCCTTCTCTGTATCTCTCTCTTTATCTCTCTCACTGTATCTCTCTCTGTATATCTCTATGTATCTAACTCTCTGTATCTCTCTCTGTTTCTCTCAACGTATCTCTCTCTGTATCTCTCTCTGTATCTCTCAACGTATCTCTCTCTGTATTTTTCTCTGTATCTATCTCTGTATCTCACACTGTCTTTCTCTGTAGCAGTCTCTGTATCTCTCTCTCCGTACCCCTTATCTATCTATCTCTGTATCTCTTTCTGTATGTCTCTCTATTTCTCCCTCGATCTCTCTCTGTATCTGTCTCTGTATCTCTCCGTATCTCTCTCTCTGTATATCTCTCTGTATCTCTCCGAATCTCTCTCTCTTTATCTCTCTCTGTATCTCTCTCTGCACCATTTTCAAGGGTCCAGTGTATTTTACGTCTCTCTCTTACCATTTAAATATGAAAAAAAAATCTTCCTATCTTCTTTTACATTACTAGCTCGCTTGCAGTCATATTTCATCTCCTCCTGCTTTAAACACTTTTTCAGTTGTCCTCTGCTCACTATTAAAGGCTTCCCGATCTTCTGGCATCCCACTGTTCCCCGCCATATTGTATGCTTTTTATTTCGCTTTACTGCTGTCCTTGATTTCCCTCGTCAACCATGCATTCCTTGTCCTCCCCTTATCATGTTTCCTCCTCTTTGGGATAAAAATATGTTGTGCCTCCCGAATAACCCCCCAAATCTCCTGCCATTGCTGATCCACTGTCTTCCCTGCTAGTCTCCTTTTCCAATCAACTCTGCCCAGCGCCTCCCTCATGTCATTCTAGTTCCCCCTATTTAATTGAAATACCGTTACATCTGACTCCAGCTTCTCCCTCTCAAACTGCAGGGTAAATTCTATCATATTGTGGTCACCATTCCCTGAGGGTTCCTCCACCTTAAGTTCCCTCATCAAGTCTGCCTCATTGCACATCGCAATCTAGAATTTCCTGTTCCCTGGTCGGCCCTGTCACAAGCTGCTACAAAGAGACATCTCTCAGACATTCCACAAATTCTTTTTCTTTGGATTTTTCCCTGCATATTGAAGTATAGATATAGAATTTACAGTGCAGAAGAGGCCATTCGGCCAATCGAGTGTGCACCGGCTTTGGGTCTTGGAAAGAACAGCCTACCCAAGCCCACACCTCCACCTATCCCCATAACCCAATAACCCCACCCAACACTAGGGACAATTTAGCATGGCCAATCGACCTAATTTGCACATCTTTGTGCTGTTGGAGGGAACCGGAGCACTGGGAGGAAACCGGGAGAACGTGCAGACTCCACACAGACAGTGACTCAAGCCGGGAATAGAACCTGGGACCCTGGAGCTGTGAAGCAATTGTGCTAACCCCGATGCTACCGTGCTGCCCACAAAGTCCCCCATGATTATTGTGATATTGCCTTTTTTACATGCCTTTTCTATCTCCTGAATTATTTTCTGCTCCACATCCTGACTACTGCTTGGGGTCCTGCAAATAACTCCCAACATTGTCTTTTTATCCATTCGACTCCTCAACTCTGCCCACTGAGCTTCTCTGCCTTCTGATCCTATATCGCTCATTGCTATCGATAAAATTAATTCCTTACTAAAAATGCAACTCCGCCCCCTTTGCCCATCTGCCTGTCCTTTCGATAGAACACATACACTTACATATTTTCATCCCAACCCTGATCACCTTGCAGACACGTCTCTGTGACGCCCACCACATCGTACCAGCCAATGTGCGCAAAATGCAAATTTACATTGTTCCGTATACTGCTCACATGTATGTACATCACGCTGAATCCTGCATTGAGCACCTCCCTTCTCACTCTTGTCATTTATTTGCTCTGCCTGTGGGTGATATTGTTCACGTGTGTGTGTTCTCCATTTCCCCTTCTGTTATTACAGCTTCCAAGTTACCAGTCAGGTTTCTGCCACTCAGGTTAATGACCCTAACAAACCTCCCAAACAGGATAGTGATGCCCCTCCACTTTAGAAGTTGCCGGCCCTTCATGTCCAGGTTCCAACTGTCCCCAAAGATAGCCCAATGGTCCAGAAATCTGAAATCCTCCCTCATACATCACCAGTTTACCACGTGTTTAGCTGCACGATCGTCTTATTTCTAGCCTCACTGTCACATGGCACAGGGGGTAAACGTGAGATTACAACCATAGAAGTCCTGCAGGAACTGCAGGAGCACATCACTCTTCCTGCGATGTCGTTAGTACCTGTGTGAACTGAAACCTCTGGCTGTTCAGCGTCCCCCTTTGTTCATTCAGGGACATCCTTGACCCTGGCACCAGGGAGGCAACATACCGTCCTGGAGTCTCTTTCCTGTCCACAGAAGCGCCTATGTGCCCCCGACGAGAGTCCCGATAACTATCGCTTTCTGAACGTTGCCCTCGCTGCTGAGCAATAGAGCCAGTTGTGGTGCCAGTGTTCTGGCTGCTGTTGGTTTTTCCTGAGAGACTATCCCCCCAACTTTATCCAACACAGCATACCTATTGAAGGGGGGGGGGGACAGCAACAGGGGATTTCATCGCTAACTGCCTTCCCTTTCCAGCAGTCATCCAGCCAACTATCTGCCTGCACCTTTGGTGTGACCACGTCTCCAGAATGTCAATCTATGATGCCTTCTGCCACCTGCATGCTCCAAAGTGCATCCAATTGCTGCTCCAACTGAACTACGCGGTCTGTGAGGAGCTGTCATTGGCTACACCTGCTGCAGACGTTGTTGATCGGAACACTGGAAGTGTCACGGTTCTCGCTCCATCTCACAGTTAGAGCACGGCACCCTGCTGATTGACATTTATGCACTCGTTTTCATTCAAAATAAGCACTCAAATTGTGATCAGATTAAGTTACAATTAACTATATGGTCCTCGCGTTGAATTGTTACTGTAAAATTAAATGTTAAATTATAATCCCTGCTCTCAGCTTTAGTTACTCCTCTACCCATTTCATGAATTAGTTGCTGCAGTTGTATACATCGTTAATTACATGGGTAATACATGAATAGAATGGAAATGCAGGGAGACGGACCGCAGAAGTGCAGAAGATTATAGGTTCGATTGGCAGCATTTTAAACACAGGCTTGAGGGACGAAGAGCCAATATCAATGTTGTACTTTTATTTGTCCTTTGTTCTTTGTTATACCATTTAAATCAGGTATTCCTGTGACAGGAGTTCAAAATCGCAGTCAATAGTATATGGTACAAGTGTTTGTCTTGAACAAAGATCACGAGGTAATGGGACTGAAAGACTGGAGGAGATAATCCCCCCGCACCTTCTGGGCCAGACAGCGGAAAACAAGGCATCATGTGGTCAACTATTAATATAATAATAATTGTCTTATAATAATATTTATTGTCACTTGTTGCCCAACATTAACACTGTAATCAAGTTACTGTGAAAGGCCCCTAGTGGCCACATTCCAAAGCCTGTTCGTGTACACTGAGGGAGATTTTAGAATGTCTAATTAACCGAAGAGAACGTCTTTCGGGACCTGTGGGAGGAAACCGGTGCACCTGGAGGAAGCCCACACAGAATCGAGGATAATGTGGAGACTCCACACATACAGTGACCCTAGCCGGGAATCGAACCCGAGACGCTGGAGACGTGAAGCTACAGTGCTAACCACTGTGCTACCACGCCGGCCTTCAAATCAGGAATAGTCAAAAATTGGGAGAATGTGGGTATCACCGAGATCTATGAAGTTGATGTGTAATACTGAGAAATAAATCACCAATGCCATGGCAGGGTTTGATCCTCCTAAAATCCCGTACCAGCCTCCCCGGACAGGCGCCGGAATGTGGCGACTATGGGCTTTTCACAGTAACTTCATTGAAGCCTACTCGTGACAATAACCGATTTTTATTTAATTTCAATCCCCCAGCTCCAATCTTAACCATCACATTAGACCCCGGCATTGATTATTCCATTAAAGCTGAGGAACAGACACTAATTTATAAAGAATGAAAATAATGGTTGATCACTCTCTTATTGTGAAACAGTCAGTATTTTCCTGAGGAGAAACCCGAGAGAATGCAGAAGGGAACCAAAAGGACGAATCTCCCCAATAACATAAGAACATAAGAACTAGGAGCAGGAGTAGGCCATCTGGCCCCCTTGAGCCTGCTCCGCCATTCAATTAGATCATGGCTGATCTTTTGTGGACTCAGCTCCACTTTCCGGCCCGAGCACAATAACCCTCAATCCCTTTATTCTTCAAAAAACTATCTATCTTTACCTTAAAAACATGTAATGAAGGAGTCAACTGCATCACTGGGCAAGGAATTCCATAGATTCACAACCCTTTGGATGAAGAAGTTCCTCCTAAACTCAGTCCTAAATCTACTTCCCCTTATTTTGAGACCGGAGAAGTAATAATAGGTAACAGAAAATGGCAGGCGAACTATGTAGTTACTTTACATCAGTCTTCACGGTGGAAGACATCATCCTCCCCGGACAGGCGCCGGAATGTGGCGACTAGGGGCTTTTCACAGTAACGTCATTGAAGCCTACTCGTGACAATAAGCGATTTTCATTTTCAGTGGGATGCCAGAACGCCAGGAGAACCAGGGGACAGAGGTGTGTGCTGCGGCCATGAGTAAGGAGAAGGTTATGTGGAAACTGAAAGGTCTGAAGGTGGATGAATGACCTGGACCGGATGGACTGCATCCCAGGGTTCGAAAAGAGACAGCTGAGGAGATTGTGGAGGGAGTGGTGGTAATCTTTCAGGAATCACTGAAGGCAGTAAAGGGTCCCAGAGGACTGGAAATTGGCTAATATAGCACCGCTGTTTAAGAAGGGAGGGAGGCAGAAGACGGGAAATTATAGGCCGGTTAGCCTGAATTCGGTCATTGGTAAGATTTTAGAGTACATTATCAAAGATGAAATCACGGAGTATTTGGAAATGCATGATAAAATAGGACTGAGTCAGCATGGCGTCCTCAAGGGGTGGTCAGGTCTGACGAGTCTGTTAGAGTTAATTGAGGAAGAAACAAGGAAGTTAGACAAAGTAGAACCAGTGGATGTGATTTATTTAGATTTCCAGAAGGCCTTTGTTAAGGTGCCGCATAGGAGACTGTTTTAACGGATAGGAGAACACCCATGGTGTTCAGGGTAAAACCCTCGGATGGAAAAATAAATGGCTGACTGGCAGAAGTCAGGCAGTCGCACAGATGGATCTTTTTCAGGATGGCAGCTGGTGACTAGTCATGTGCCTCAGCAGTGGTGCAGGGACCACAACTTCCAACAATACACATTAATGATCTGGAAGAAGGAACCGAAGTTCCAAACTGAGTTTTCAGATGATACAAAGGTCTGTAGATGGACAGGTAATATTGAGGAAGCAGGGGGTTACAATAGGACTTTGAGGCTCGGAGATTGTCCAAAGAAGTGGCAGATGGAATACAATGTGGACAAGTATGAGGTTATGCACTTTCGAAGGAGGAATGGAGGCATTGACTATTTGCTAAACGTTAAAATGATTCGGGAATGAGAAGGACAAAGGGACTTGGGAGTCCTTGTTCATGATTCTCCTAAGGTTAATGTGCAGATTCAGTGGGCAGTTAGGAAGGCAAATGCAATGTTAGAATTCATGTCGAGAGGGCTAGAATACAAGAGCAGGAATGTACTTCTGAGGCTGTATAAGGCTCTGGTCAGAACCTATTTGGATTATTTTGAGCAGTTTTAAGCCCCGTATCTAAGGAAGGATATGTTTCCCTTGGACAGGGTCCAGACGAGGTTCACGAGAATGATCCCTGGAACGAAGAACTAGTCGTATAAGGAATGGTGGAGGACTCTGGGTCTGTACTCGCTGGAGTTTAGAAGGATGAGGGGGGGGGGGGGGACCTTGTTGAAACTTTCAGGATACTGCGAGTCCTGGATGGAGTGGCTGTGGAGAGGATGTTTTCACTTGCATGAAAAACGAGAACAAGAGGACACCATCTCAGTCGAAAGGGACAATCCGTTAAAACAGACATGTGGAGGAATTTATTCATCCGAAAGGTAGTGAATATCTGGAACTCTTTGCTGCAGAAGGTTGTGGAGGCCAAATCAATGAGTGTCTTTAAGACAGAGATAGATAGGTTCTTGGTTAATAAGGCACAGTGAGAACTCTTACATCACCAGGTTAAAGTCCAACAGGTTTGTTTCAAACATGAGCTTTCGGAGCACTGCTCCTTCCTCAGGTGAATGAAGAGATATGTTCCAGAAACATTCATATAGACAAAGTCAAAGATGCCAGACAATGCTTGAAATGCGAGCATTTGCGGGTAATCAAATCATTACAGATCCAGAGATAGGGGTAACCCCAGGTTAAAGAGGTGTGAATTGTCTCAATCCAGGACAGTTGGTAGGATTTTGCAAGTCCAGGCCAGATGGTGGGGGATGGATGTAATGTGACATGAATCCAAGATCCCGGTTGAGGCCGCACTCATGCGCGCGCAACGTGGCTATAAATTTCTGCTCGGCAATTCTGCGTTGTTGCATGTCCTGAAGACTGCCTTGGAGAATGCTTTCCCAGAGATCAGAGGCTGAATGCCCTTGCCAGCTGAAGTGTTCCCCGACTGGAAGGGACATTCCTGCCTGATGATTGTCGCACGGTGCCCCGTCATTCGTTGTCGCAGCGTCTGCATAGTCTCGCAAATGTACCACGCTTTGGGACATCCTTTCCTACAGCGTAAGAGGAAGACAAAATTGGCCGAGTCGCAGGAGTATGTCCCGCGTATCTGGTGGGTGGTGTTCTCACGTGTAATGGTGGTATCCATGTCGATGATTAGGCACGTATTGCAGAGATATCCCTCGCAGTATTGCGCGGTGTCATGGTCGCTGTTCTGCAGGCTGGGTAGTTTGCTGCAAACAATGGTTTGTATAATATGGCGGTTTGTTTAATAATGTTCAATGAATTGGTTAATAAGGCGATCAGGGGTTATGGGGAGAAAGTAAGGGAATGAGGCTGAGAAACATATCAGTCGTGATTGAATGGCGGAGCAGACTCGATGGGCCTGATGACCACGTTCAGCCCCAACGTCTTCTGTCTCTTATGGCCTTCAATTTCCAAGTCGGATGGAAATGTTGCTTTGGGTGTCTGCCGCCATAATTCTTACAGGAAATGAGGTAATAAAGGATGTGAGGAACAAGCACGGTATTGGCAGCACGGTAGCATGATGGTTAGCATAAATGCTTCACAGCTCCAGGGTCCCAAGTTCGATTCCCGGCTGGGTCACTGCCTGTGTGGAGTCTGCATGTCCTCCCCGTGTGTGCGTGGGTTTCCTCCGGGTGCTCCGGTTTCCTCCCACGGTCCAAAGATGTGCGGGTTAGGTGGATTGGCCATGCTAAATTCGTGTCGCGTCTTTTCGTCCGACGTCACTTCGTCCAACGACACTTCGTCCACGTCTTTTGGTCCAACGTCTTTTTGTCCGCACGTCTTTTGGGCCAACGTCTTTTTGTCCAATTATCCAATTACAAATTAACTCCGTATAAAACCATTTAATTGATAAAATGCAAGTGCAATACAGCAAGTGAATTCATACAGCAAGAGAAATAAATAATTTTCGGCTCATTGTTTTCCGTTACCGTGTGAATCTGCACTGAACACAGCCGTCTTTTCTCACATCTCCAGTATTATTTTCCTAGGTTTGGACTGCTCGAATGAAAATCGTAGATGTAGTTATTTCCATCAGCTACCTTCCTTTTGCTCTTCGTTGACACAATGAACTTTGCCATTTCGGGATGGGCGAATTAAGAAAGAGAACGATAATATCTATCCTTCAACGAGGCTCGTTAAAGGAAAGAGAACGATAATAACTATCCTTTAACGAGGCTCGTTAAAGGAAAGAGACCGGTAATAAAAATCCTTTTTTGCATATTATACCTTGCTATGTGCATTAGAGAAGACTTATATTTACAAAAAGTTAATGTGGGGAGTGGAGTGGAGTGCTAATTAGCAAGTTACAAAAAGTCAAGTTACAAAAAGTCTTTGACAAAAAAAATCATCGGACAAAAAGACGTTGGACCAAAAGACAAGCGGACAAAAAGACGTTGGACCAAAAGACGTGGACGAAGTGTCGTTGGAAGAAATGACGTCGGACGAAAAGACATAGCACCGCTAAATTGCCCGTAGTGTACTAAAAAATAAGGTTAAGGGGGAGGGGGGGGGGTTGTTGGGTTTCGGGTATAGGGTGGATACGTGGGTTTGAGTGGGGTGGTCGTTGCTCGGCACAGCGTCGAGGGCCGAAGGGCCTGTTCTGTGCTGTACTGTTCTATGTTCTATGTTCTAAGCGGGAAATGACATTGAGGCAGAAGCTGAGCAGAGATGAAATTGAATGATGGAGGAGGTGTGAGTGGCAATGTAGTCTCCCCTTGTTGCCATTTGTGTTGAAAGGGGTGGTGTTGGGGGAGGGATTCAGATTTCTGGATAACTGGGGTTCTTTCTGGGGAAGGTGGGACCTCTATAGACAGGATGGTCTACATCTGAACCAGAAGGGCACCAATGTCCTGGGGGGGGGGAGATTTGTTAGTGCTCTTTGGGGGGGGGGGGTTAAACTAATTCAGCAGGGGCATGGGAACCTGGATTGTAGTTTTGGGGTACGGGAGATTGAGAGTATAGAGGTCAGGAGCACAGATTTGACTTTGCAGGAGGGTGCCAGTGTTCATGTGGAAGTGTGTCCACTTCAATGCCAGGAGTATACGAAACAAGGTAGGGGAAGTGGCAGCATGGGTTGGTACCTGGGACTTCGATGTTGTGGCCATTTCAGAGAGATGGATAGAGCAGGGCCAGGAATGGTTGTTGCAGGTTCCGGGGTTTAGGCGTTTTAGTAAGTTCAGAGAAGGGGAAAAAGAGGGTGAGGTGCGGCGCATCTAGTCAAGGACAGTATTGCGGTGGCGGAAAAGATGCTAGATGGGGACTCTTCTTCCGAGTTAGTATGGGCTGAGGTTAGAAACAGGAAAGGAGAGGACACCCTGTTGGGAGTTTTCAAAAGGCCACTTAATAGTTCTATGGATGTAGAGGAAAGGATGGCAAAGATGATTTTGGAAAAGAGCGAAAGTAACAGCGTAGTTGCTATGGGGGACGTTAATTTCCAAATATTGACTGGAAATGATATAGTTCGAGAATATTAGATGGGTCGTTCTTTGTACAATGTGTGCAGGAGGGTTTCCTGACACAATATGTTGACAGGCCAACAAGAGGCGAGGCCACATTGGATTTGGTTTTGGGTAATGAACCAGGCCAGTTGTTAGATCTGGAGGTAGGTGAGCACTTTGGAGACAGTGACCACAATTCGGTGACTTTACGTTTGAGATGGAAAGGGATAAGTATACCCCTCAGGGAAAGAGTTATAGCTAGGGGAAGGACAATTATGATGCCATTAGACATGACTTAGGATGTGTAGGTTGGAGAAGTAGGCTGCAAGGGTTGGGCACACTGGATATGTGGAGCTTGTTCAAGGAACAGCTATTGCGTGTTCTTGATAAGTACGTACCAGTCAGGCAGGGAGGAAGGGGTAGAGCAATGGAACGTGGTTTACCGAAGAATTGGAATCTCTTGTTAAGTGGAAGAAGGAGGCCTATGTGAAGATGAGGCGCGAAGTTTCAGTTGAGGCGCTTGATAGTTACAAGGAAGAGAGGAAGGATCTAAAGAGAGAGCAAAGAATAGCAAGGAGGGGACGTGAGAAGTCTTTGGCTGGTAGGATCAAGGAAAACCCAAAAGCTTTCTATAGGTATGTCAGGAATAAAAGAATGACTATGGTAAGAGTGCGGCCAGTAAAGGACATACGAACATAAGAACATAAGAACAAGGGGCAGGAGTAGGCCATCTGGCCCCTCGAGGCTGCTCCGCCATTCAATTAGATCATGGCTGATCTTTTGTGGACTCAGCTACACTTTCCGGCCCGAACACCATAACCCTTAATCCCTATATTCTTCAAAAAACTATCTATCTTTTCCTTAAAAACATGTAATGAAGGAGCCTCAACTGCTTCACTGGGCAAGGAATTCCATAGATTCACAACCCTCTGGGTGAAAAAGTTCCTCCTAAACTCAGTCCTAAATCTACTTCCCCTTATTGTGAGGCTATGTCCCCTAGTTTTGCTGTCACCCGCCAGTGGAAACAACCTGCCCGCATCTATCCTATCTATTCCCTTCATAATTTTAAATGTTTCTATAAGATCCCCCCTCATCCTTCTAAATTCCAATGAGTACAGTCCCAGTCTACTCAACCTCTCCTCATAATCCAACCCCTTCAGCTCTGGGATTAACCTAGTGAATCTCCTCTGCACACCCTCCAGCGCCAGTATGTCCTTTCTCAAGTAAGGAGACAAAAACTGAACACAATACTCCAGGTGTGGCCGCACTAACACCTTAAACAATTGCAACATAACCTCCCCAGTCTTAAACTCCATCCCTCTAGAAATGAAGGACAACATTCCATTTCCCTTCTTAATCACCTGTTGCACTTGTAAACCAACCTTCTGTGACTCATGCACTAGCACACCCATGTCTCTCTGAACAGCGGCATGCTTTAATATTTTATCGTTTAAATAATAATCCCGTTTCCTGTTATTCCTACCAAAATGGATAATCTCACATTTGTCAACTTTGTATTCCATCTGCCAGACCCTAGCCCATTCACTTAACTTATCCAAAGCCCTATGCAGACTTCCAGTATCCTCTGAACTTTTCGCTTTACCACTCATCTTAGTGTCATCCGCAAATTTGGACACATTGCCCTTGGTCCCCAACTCCAAATCATCTAGGTAAATTGTGAACAATTGTGGGCCCAACACGGATCCCTGAGGGACATCGCTAGCTACAGATTGCGAACCAGAGAAACACCCATTTATCCCAACTCTTTGCTTTCTATTAATTAGCCAATCCTCTATCCATGCTACTTCTTTACCCTTAATGCCATGATTTTATATCTTATGCAGCAAACCTTTGTGTAGCACCCTGTCAAAGGCTTTCTGGAAATCCAGATATACCACATCCATCGGCTCCCCGTTATATACTGCACTGGTAATGTCCTCAAAAAATTCCACTAAATTAGTTAGGCATGACCTGTCCTCAAAAAATTCCACTAAATTAGTTAGGCACGAACCCATGCTGCGTCTGCCCAATGGGACAATTTATATCCAGATGCCTCGCAATTTCTTCCTTGATGATAGAATCCAGCATCTTCCCTACTACCGAAGTTAAGCTCACTGGCCTATAATTTCCTGCATTCTGCTACCTCCTTTTTTAAACAGTGGCGTCACGTTTGCTAATTTCCAATCCACCGTAACCACCCCAGAATCTAGTTAATTTCGGTAATTTATCACTAGTGCATCTGCAATTTCCCTAGCCATCTCTTTTAGCACTCTGGGATGCATTCCATCAGGACCAGGAGACTTGTCTACCTTTATCCCCATTAGCTTCCCCATCACTCCCTCCTTCGTGATAAAAATACTCTCAAGGTCCTCACCTGTCATAGTCTCATTTCTATCAGTCACTGGCATGTTATTTGTGTCTTCCACTGTGAAGACCGACCCAAAAAACCTGTTCAGTTCCTCAGCCATTTCCTCATTTCCCATTATTAGAACTCCCTTTCTCATCCTCTGAAGGGCCAATATTTACCCTAGCCACTCTTTTTTGTCTTATATATTTGTAAAAACTTTTGCTGTCTGTTTTTATGTTCTGAGCAAGTTTACTCTCATACTCTATCTTACTCCTACACTCCGGCTCTCACACTCCGGCTCTCACACTCCGGTTCCTACACTCCGGCTCTTACACTTCGGCTCTCACACTCCGGCTCTCACACTCCGGCTCTCACACTCCGGCTCTCACACTCCGTCTCCTACACTCCGGCTCTCACACTCCGGCTCTCACACTCCGGCTCTGATGCTCCGGCTCTCACGCTCCGGCTCTCACACTCCGGCTCTCACACTCCGGCTCTCACACTCCGGCTCACACATTCCGGCTCTCACATTCCGGCTCTCACACCCCGGCTCTCACACTCCGGCTCTCACACTCCGGCTCTTTTTTTGTCTTATATATTTGTAAGAACTTCTACTGTCTGTTTTTATATTCTGAGCAAGTTTACTCTCATACTCTATCTTACTCTTCTTTATAGCTTTTTTAGTAGCTTTCTGTTGCCCCCTAAAGATTTCCCAGTCCTCTAATCTCCCAGCAATCTTTGCCACTTTATATTCTTTTTCCATCAATTTGATACACTCCCTTATTTCCTTAGATATCCACGGTCGATTTTCCCTCTTTCTTCCGTCCTTCCTTTTTGTTGGTATAAACCTTTGCTGAGCACTGTGAAAAATCGCTTGGAAGGTTCTCCACTGTTCCTCAACTGTTCCACCATAAAGTCTTAGCTCCCAGTCTACCTTAGCTAGCTCTTCTCTCATCCCCTTGTAACCTCCTTTGTTTAAACACAAAACACTATTATTTGATTTTACTTTCTCACCCTCCATCTGTATTATATATTCCACCATATTGTGATCGCTCCTTCCGGGAGGATCCCTAACTATGAGATCATGAATCAATCCTGTCTCATTACACAGGACAAGATCAAGGACCGCTTGTTCGCTCGTAGGTTCCATTACATACTGTTCTAGGAAACTATCGCGGATACATTCTATAAACTCCTCCTCAAGGTTGCCTTGACCGACCTGGTTAAACCAATCGACATGTAGATTAAAATCCCCCATGATAACTGCTGTACCATTTCTACATTCATCAGTTATTTCTTTGTTTATTGCCTGCCCCACCATATCGTTACTATTTGGTGGCCGATTGACTACTCCTGTCAGTGACTTTTTCACCTTACTATTCCTGATTTCTACCCAAATGGATTCAACATTATCCTCCACAGCACCGATGTCATCCCTTACTATTGCCCGGATGTCATCCTTAAATAACAGAGCAACAGCACCTCCCTTACCATCCACTCTGTCCTTCCGAATAGTTTGATACCCTCGGATATTTAACTCGCAGTCGTGACCATCCTTTAACCATGTTTCAGTAACGGCCACTAAATCATAGTCATTTACGATGATTTGTGCCATCAAATCATTTACTTTATTCCGAATACTACGAGCATTCAGGTAAAGTACACTTATGTTGGGTTTTTTTTTACCTCTGTTTTGAATCTTAACATCTCCAGTTTTATTCCTTTTGTTATTACTGGGCCTATTTACTGAGCTCCCCTCAGTCACTGTACCTTGTACTGTCGCCCTTTTAGATTTTTGACTATGTCTTCTCTGCCTTGCACTTTTCCCCTTACTTCCTTTTGCTTCTGTCCCTGTTTTACTACCTTCCAACTTCCTGCATCGGTTCCCATCCCCCTGCCACGTTAGTTTAAACACTCCCCAACATAGAACAGTACAGCACAGAACAGGCCCTTCGGACCTCGATGTTGTGCCGTTGTTGTGCCGAGCAATGATCACCCTACTCAAACCCACGTATCCACCCTATACCCGTAACCGAACAACCCCCCAACTTAACCTTACTATTTATGACACTACGTGCAATTTAGCATGGCCAATCCAATTAACCCGCACATCAATGGACTTTGGGAGGAAACCGGATAACCCGGAGGAAACCCACGCACACACGGGGAGGACGTGCAGACACCGCACAGACAGTGACCCAGCCGGGAATCGAACCTGGGACCCTGGAGCTGTGAAGCATTGATGCTAATTTCCATTCTACCGTGCTGCCCACAGTGGTGGGAAGTTGTGTGTGGAGGCTGAGGAGATAAGCGAGATACTAAATGAATACTTTTCGTCAGTATTCACTCAGGAAAAAGATAATGTTGTGGAGGAGAATGCTGAGACCCAGGCTATTAGAATAGATGACATTGAGGTGTGTAGGGAAGAAGTGTTGGCAATTCTGGACAAGGTGAAAATAGATAAGTACCCGGGGTCTGATGGGATTCATCCTAGGATTCTCTGGGAAGCCAGGGAAGAGATTGCTGAGCCTTTGGCTTGATTTTATGTCATCATTGGCTACAGGAATAGTGCCAGAGGACTGGAGGATAGCAAATGTGGACCCTTTGTTCAAGAAGGGGAGTAGAGATAACCCCGGTAACTATAGGCCGGTGAGCCTCACGTCTGTTGTGGGTAAAGTCTTGGAGAGGATTTTAAGATATACGATTTATTATCATCTTGATAGGAATAATATGATTAGGGATAGTCAGCATGGTTTTGTGAAGGGTAGGTCATGCCTCACAAACCTTATCGAGTTCTTTGAGAAGGTGACTGAACAGGTAGATGAGGGTAGAGCAGTTGATGTGGTGTATATGGATTCAGTAAAGCGTTTGATAAGGATCCCCACGGTCGGCTATTGCAGAAAATACGGAGGTTGGGGATTGAGGGTGATTTAGAGATGTGGATCAGAAATTGGCTAGTTGAAAGAAGACAGAGGGTGGTGGTTGATGGCAAATGTTCAGAATGGAGTTCAGTTACGAGTGGCGTACCACAAGGATCTGTTCTGGGGCCGTTGCCGTTTGTCATTTTTATAAATGACCTAGAGGAGGGCACAGAAGGTTGGGTGAGTAAATTTGCAGACGACACTAAATTCGGTGAAATTGTAGACAGTATGGAAGGATGTTGCAGGTTACAGAGGGACATAGATAAGCTGCAGAGCTGGGCTGAGAGTTGGCAAATGGTGTTTAATGTAGAGAAGTGTCAGGTGATTCACTTTGGAAAGAATAACAGGAATGCGGAATATTTGGCTAATGGTAAAATTCTTGGTAGTGTGGATGAGGAGAGGGATCTCGGTGTCCATGTGCAAGACCCCTGAAAGTTGCCACCCAGGTCGATAGGGTTGTGAAGAAGGCCTATGGTGTGTTGGCCTTTATTGGTAGAGGGATTGTGTTCCGGAGCCATGAGGTCATGTTGCAGCTGTACAAATCTCTGGTACGGCCGCATATGGAGTATTGCGTACAGTTCTGGTCGCCTCATTATAGGAAGGACGTGGAAGCTTTGGAACGGGTGCAGAGGAGATTTACCAGGATGTTGCCTGGTATGGAGGGAAAATCTTATGAGGAATGGCTGATGGATTTGAGGTTGTTTTCGGTCGAGAGAAGAAGTTAAAGTGGCGACTTAATAGAGGCATACAAAATGATCGAAAGTTAGATAGGGTGGACAGTGAGAGCCTTCTCGCGGGATGGAGGTGGCTAGCACGAGCGGACATAGCCTTAATTTGAGGAGTAATAGATATAGGACGGAGGTCAGAGGTAGATATTTTTATGCAAAGAGTGGTGTGGCCGTAGAATGCCCTACCTGCAACAGTAGTGAACTCGCCAACATTGAGGGCATTTAAAGTTTATTGGATAAGCATATGGATGATAATGGCATAGTGTTGGTTATATGGCCTTTAGTTTTTGACTTCCCATGTCGGTGCAACATCGTGGGCCGAAGGGCCTGCACTGCGCTGTATCTTTCTATGTTCCATGTTCTATTTGTTATCTGTTCCTGCTCTGCATTAATCGCTGATGAATGTAGCTGCATGATAATATATTTCAGTCACATCTTTCCAACAGATATTTATATTGTTCAGAGAAACAGTTCATTTATATCAAGATTATCCAAAACTTATCCAATCTGAAATTTGTGGAACGAATCTCACATCATGGTCTTTTATTGCCAATAACCCAGCCCCAGCCAATCCAACCATACCGAAGGGAAAACTGCTTCTAAGCCATTCACACAGTGAGTGTTTCTGATCTGGTCTGCGCGGCCTGGGACACTGGTGCAGGCAAATACAACAGTGGTTTCACAGGGAATGGTAGGAGTGACTGAAATCAAATGCATGTCTCCAGGGAAAGGGCGGTGTAGTCGGATTGAATGATCTGCCCATCTATAGAGCCGCTGAGCACAAACGCAATGAATGTTCTCCTTCGGTACTTCACACACTTTTCAGGCTTTGGATGTTGTCTGGCTGTGAGAGGATGTGGGCCAACACCAGCAGGTTCCCTCCAAGTTCCCCACCACCGCCAGTATTCTCACTGTAATCCTTTCTATTCACTGTGTCCATGTGTGAACTCAGCGTCTGCTTTACCTGAGTGGTTACTTCACAGCATCAACTTCATTGTAAGGCTCAATCTGTCTGACCCTGGGCGCTGCCTGTGCTTTCATATTGAAACATCTGTGTTGCACGAATAAAAACAGACGCACATTTCATAATCAGAGGGAGGTCTATCTTTTTTGAGGTTGCATTGCAATTATTGTTAAAAGCGGCTGTGCCACGTGTTTGCTTTCTGGCTCTCACTGGGGAAAGACAAGTTCTATTCCAGCTCTGCTCAATAACTGACCTATCACACTGTCAATTACTCACAACTTCAATGGTGGAATACTGCATGCAGGATATTTATTTTTATCCAGTATCTGAGTTTATAATTTAGGAACAAGTTTGTTTAATCAGCAAATGTATTTATCCGGATTGTGTTTCCCACATGAAACCCAGTTCCCCATATCTCCAAGCACACTGCCTCACACTCTATCTCTGCCTTGCATTCTCTCCCTCTCTCACACTCCCTCTCTCACACTCCCTCCCTCTCTCATACTTTTCTCCATCTCTCTTTTCCCTCCCTCTCCTCACCCTCCCTCACTCACACACTCTCTCTCTCTCTCATACTCTCTCCCTCTCTCACAACATCCCTCTCTCACGCTCTCTCCCTCTCTCACACTCCCTCCACCTCTCACATTCTCTCTCTCTCTCACACACTCTCTCACCCTCTCCTCTTTCGCACTCTCTCGCTCTTTTCCTCTCTCGCTTTCTGGGGCTGGTTTAGTTCACAGGGCTAAATCGCTGGCTTTTAAAGCAGACCAAGGCAGGCCAGCAGCACGGTTCGATTCCCGTAACAGCCTGCCCGGAACAGGCGCCGGAATGTGGCGACTAGGGGCTTTTTAATAGTAACTTCATTGAAGCCTACTCGTGACAATAAGCGATTTTCATTTTCATTTCATTTTTTCTTGCACTCTCTCCCTCCCTCTCACACTCTCTCCCTCTCTAACTTTCTCCCTGTCTAGCACAGTCTTCCTCTCTCGCTCTCCCTCTCTCGCACTCTAACCATCTCGCGCACTCCCTCCCTCTCTCACTCTCTCTCACCTCTACCTCGCTCGCACTCTAACCCTCTCTTTCCCTCTCGCACTCTCTCCTCCTTTTGCACTCTCGCTCTCTGTGCTCTCTCCCTCTCTCACACGCTCTCCCTCTGACACGTTCTCTACCTCACTCACCCTCCCTCTCTCCCTCTCACACTCTCACCCTCCCTATCTGTCACCCTGCATGCCTCGCTCCCTCTTAATTCTTTCCCTCTCTCACACTTTATTTCACTCTCATTCCCTCTCTCACACTTTCTCTCACACTCTTTCCCTCTCTCACACTTCACACTCGTTCCCTCTCTCACACTTTCTATCACTCTCGTTCTCTCTTACACACTCTCTCACACACTCATTCCCTCTCTCACACTTCACACGCTTTCCCTCTCTCACACTTTCTATCACTATCTTTCCCTCTCTCACACTCTCACACTTTCTTCCACACTCTTTCCCTCTCTCACTTTCTCAACTCATTCCCTGTCTCACAGTTTATTCTCACACTCAGTCCCTCTCTCATACTTTCTTCACTCTCTTTTCCCTCTCTCCACACTTTCTCTCACACTCTTTCCCTCTCTCACACTTCACACTATTTCCCTCTCTCACATTTTATCACTCTCTTTCCCTCTCTCACATTTTATCGCACACTCTTTACCTCTCTCACTTTCTCACACTATTTCCCTCTCTCACACTTTCTCTCACACTCTTTCCCTCTCTCACACTTTCTATCACACTCTTTTCCCTCTCTCACTTTCTCACACTATTTCCCTCTCTCACACTTCTCACAATCTTTCCCCTCTCCACTCCCTCAGTCACTCAGTCGCCCTCTCCTTCACTTACGTCTGATTATGTTGGTATTTTATACACCATCCTTCAACAGAATCTGCCTCCTCATCCACTAACCCTCTCAGTCTCCACTCTGCTTCCCTTTCTATCAGACAATCTACCTCATTCTCTCGTTGCATCATTTATTTCTCACACCCTCTTCTCTCCCGTTCTCTCTACCCCACGCTCTTTCTCTCTCAGCTGTCTTCCCTTCACCACAACTCACAGACCAGTTTCTGACTTCCCCCACATCTGAGACCGCCTCTCTCTCAGTGTAAGTGTGTGTATATCAGATGGGCGGCCGGTATCTGTTAGAGACGGAGTATTTGCTTTCACGCTGAATATGTTCAAATGCTGCTCTCTGAGGTGTTGAGTTTCAATGTGCTGCAGCCTCTGATTTTTCTGAGGTTCCAATGATTCGAAAGATTTTCTTAGTTTAAGGTTCTGAATGTCATTTAGATATGGGATCACATATTTTGCGCTTTAATTAGTTCCAGACTTTTGAGACATTGGAATTTGCTACCTATGCTCATACAGAACATACTGAAAGCAAATAAAGGAATAGTCAGAGATTGAGTTAGCTACATCCCAGAGTGCAGTTGAACCATCAGAGACAACACACTGACAATTGGATACTTAATCACTAATTGGTCACAGGTTACAGAGACAGCTACACCCAGAGTTGCACTGGAACCACCCAGAGAAACACACTGACAATGGAACTGAATCACTGAAAGGTCGATAGAGGCAGCAACACCCAAGACTGCAGTGGAACAACACAGAGTAAACACACTCTACAATTGGAACTGACTCACTGAATAGTCCACAGTTACAGAGACAGCTACACCACAGACTGCAGTGGAACCAGCAGAGAATAAACACAGTGACAATTGGAACTGAATCACTGAATGGTCACAGTTACAGAGACCACCTAAATCCTAAGACTGAAGAGGAACCACCCAGAGACACGACACTGACATTGGAACTGAATAAATGAATGGTCACAGTTACAGAGGGAGCTACATCCCCGAGTGCAGTCGAACCACCAAGAGGAAAACACACTGACAATTGGAACTGAATCACGGAATGGTCACAGTTACAGGCAGCTACACCCAAGAGTGCAAGGTACCCACCCAGAGAAACAGACTATCTATTGGAACTGAATCGCTGAATGATCCCAGTTACAGGGACATCTAAACCCCAGAGTGCAGTGGAACCACCCAGAGAAACACACTGACATTTGGAACTGAATCACTGAAAGATCACAGTTAGAGGCAGCTACATCCCAGAGTGCAGTGGAACCACGCAGATAAACACAATGACAATTGTAACGGAATAACTGAATGGTCACAGTTACAGAGACAGTTACACCCAAGAGTGCAGTGGACCCACCCAGAGAAACACACTGACAATTGGAACTGAATCACTGAATGGTCACTGTTACAGAGGCAGCTACCCCAGAGTGCAGTGGAACCACCCAGAAAACACACTGACAATTGGTACTGAATCACTGAATGATCACAGTTACAGAGGCAGCTACACGCCAGAGTGCAGTGGACCCACCCAGGGAAAAACACTGTCAATTGGAACTGAATCACTGAATGGTCACAGGTACAGAGGCATCTACACCCCAGAGTGCAAGGTACCCACCAGAGAAACACACTGAAAATTGGAATGAATCACTGAATGGACCCAGTTACAGGGACAGCTACAGCCCAGAGTGCACTGGAACCACTCAGAGTAACACACTGACAATTGGAACTGGATCACTGAATGGTCACAGTTACAGAGACAGCTACACTACAGGGTCCAGAGAACCAACGAGAGAAACACTGACAATTGGATGAATCACTGAATGGTCACAGTTACAGAGGCAGCTACATCCCAGAGTGCAGTGGAACCACCCAGAGAAACCCACAGACAATTGGAACTGAACCACTGAATGGTTACAGTTACAAAGGCAGCTACACCCCAGAGTGCAGTGCAACCACCCAAAGAATCACAATGACAATTGGAACTGAATCATTGTATGGTCACAGTTACTGAGGCAGCTAAATCCCAGAGTGAAGTGGAACCACCCAGAGAAACACACTGATAATTGGAACTGAATCACTGAATGGTCACAGTTGCAGAGGCAGCTACACCCCAGAGTGCAGTGAACCCACCCATAAGAACACACTGACATTTGGAACTGAATCACTGAAAGATCACAGTTAGAGGCAGCTACATCCCAGAGTGCAGTGGAACCACGCAGATAAACACAATGACAATTGTAACGGAATAACTGAATGGTCACAGTTACAGAGACAGTTACACCCAAGAGTGCAGTGGACCCACCAGAGAAACACACTGACAATTGGAACTGAATCACTGAATGGTCACTGTTACAGAGGCAGCTACACCCCAGAGTGCAGTGGAACCACCCAGAGAAACACACTGACAATTGGTACTGAATCACTGAATGATCACAGTTACAGAGGCAGCTACACGCCAGAGTGCAGTGGACCCACCCAGGGAAAAACACTGTCAATTGGAACTGAATCACTGAATGGTCACAGGTACAGAGGCATCTACACCCCAGAGTGCAAGGTACCCACACAGAGAAACACACTGAAAATTGGAATTGAATCACTGAATGGACCCAGTTACAGGGACAGCTACAGCCCAGAGTGCACTGGAACCACGCAGAGTAACACACTGACAATTGGAACTGGATCACTGAATGGTCACAGTTACAGAGACAGCTACACTACAGGGTCCAGAGAACCAACGAGAGAAACACACTGACAATTGGATTGAATCACTGAATGGTCACAGTTACAGAGGCAGCTACATCCCAGAGTGCAGTGGAACCACCCAGAGAAACCCACAGACAATTGGAACTGAACCACTGAATGGTTACAGTTACAAAGGCAGCTACACCCCAGAGTGCAGTTCAACCACCCAAAGAATCACAATGACAATTGGAACTGAATCATTGTATGGTCACAGTTACTGAGGCAGCTAAATTCCAGAGTGAAGTGGAACCACCCAGAGAAACACACTGATAATTGGAACTGAATCACTGAATGGTCACAGTTACAGAGGCAGCTACACCCCAGAGTGCAGTGAACCCACCCATAAGAACACACTGACATTTGGAACTGAATCACTGAAAGATCACAGTTAGAGGCAGCTACATCCCAGAGTGCAGTGGAACCACGCAGATAAACACAATGACAATTGTACCGGAATAACTGAATGGTCACAGTTACAGAGACAGTTACACCCAAGAGTGCAGTGGACCCACCCAGAGAAACACACTGACAATTGGAACTGAATTACTGAATGGTCACTGTTACAGAGGCAGCTACACCCCAGAGTGCAGTGGAACCACCCAGAGAAACACACTGACAATTGGAACTGAATCACTGAATGGTCAAAGTTAGAGGCAGCAAAATCCCAGAGTGCAAGGTTCCCACCCAGAGAAACACACTGCAATTGCAATTGAATCGCTGAATGGTCCCAGCTATAGTGACAGGTACACCCAAGAGTGTAGTGGAACCACCCAGAGAAACACACTGACAATAGGACCTGAATCACTGAATAGTCACAGTTGTAGAGGTAGCTACACCCCAGAGTGCAGTGGAACCACCTAGAGAAACATACTGACAATTGGAATGAATCACTGAATGGTCACAGTTACCGAGGCAACAGCACCCTAAAGTGCAGTAGACCCACCCTGAGAAACACACTGTCAACTCGAACCGAATCACTGAATGCTCAGTTACAGAGCGCGCTACATCCCAGAGACCAGTGGAACAACCCAGAGAAACACACTGACAATTGGAACTGAACCACTGAATGGTCACAGTTACAGAGGCAGTTGCACCCCAGAGTGCAATGGTCCCACCCAGGCAAGCACGCTGACAATTGGAACTGGATCGCTGAATGATCCCCGTTACAGAGAAAGCTACACACCAGAGTGAAGTGTAACCACCCAGAGAAACACACTGACAATTGGAACTGAATCACTCAATGGTCACAGTTACAAACACAACTAAACCCCAGAGTGAAGTGGGGCCACCCAGAGAAACACAATTGGAAGTGAATAACTGAATGATCTCAGTTACAGCGGCATCTCCACCCGATATTGCAGTGGAACCACCCACAGTAACACACTGACATTTGGAACTGAATCACTGAATGGTCACAGTTATAGAGGCAGATACACCCCTGACTGCAGTGGGACCACCCAGTGAAAGACACTGACAATTGTAACTGAATCACTGAATGGTCACAGTTACAGAGACAGCTACATCCCAGAGTGCAGTGGAACCACCCAGACAAACACACTGACAATTGTAACTGAATCACTGAATGGTCAGTGTTACAGAGGCAGCTACACCCCAGAGTGCAGTCGACCCACGCAAGGAAAAACACTGTCTATTGGAACTGAATCACTGAATGGTCACAGTTACAGGCAGCTACACCCAAGAGTGCAAGGTACCCAACCAGAGAAACACACTGACAATTGGAACTCAATCGCTGAATGGTCCCAGTTACAGGGACATCTACACCCCAGAGTGCAGTGGAACCACCCAGAGAAACACACTGACAATAGGACCTGAATCACTGAATAGTCACAGTTGTAGAGGTAGCTACACCCCAGAGTGCAGTGGAACCACCTAGAGAAACATACTGACAATTGGAATTGATCACTGAATGGTCACAGTTACCGAGGCAACAGCACCCCAAAGTGCAGTAGACCCACCCTGAGAAACACACTGTCAACTGGAACCGATTCTCTGAATGCTCAGTTACAGAGCGAGCTACATCCCAGAGAGCAGTGGAACGACCCAGAGAAACACACTGACAATTGGAACTGAACCACTGAATGGCCGCAGTTACAGAGCAGTTGCACCCCAGAGTGCAAGGGTCCTACCCAGACAAGCACACTGACAATTGGAACTGGATCGGTGAATGATCCCCGTTACAGAGAGAGCTACACCCCAGACTGCAGTGTAACCACCCAGAGAAACACACTGACAATTGGTACTGAATCACTGAATGATCACAGTTACAGACACAGCTAAACCCCAGAGTGAAGTGGGGCCACCCAGAGAAACACAATTGGAAGTGAATAACTGAATGATCCCAGTTACAGCGGCATCTCCACCCGAAATTGCAGTGGAACCACCGACAGTAACACACTGAATAGGAACTGAATCACTGAATGGTCACAGTTACAGAGGCAGATACACCCCCGACTGCAGTGGAACCACCCAGAGAAACACACTGACAATTGTAACTGAATCACTGGATGGTCACAGTTACAGAGACAGCTACATCCCAGAGTGCGGTGGAAACACCCAGAGAAAACACTGACAATTGTAACTTAATCAATGAATGGTCAGTGTTACAGAGGCAGCTACACCCCAGAGTGCAGTGGACCCACGCAGGGAAAAACACTGTCAATTGGAACTGAATCACTGAATGGTCACAGGTACAGGAAGCTACACCCAAGAGTGCAAGGTACCCAACCAGAGAAACACAATGACAATTGGAACTCAATTGCTGAATGGTCCCAGTTACAGGAACATCTACACCCCAGAGTGCAGTGGAACCGTCCAGTGAAAGACACTGACAATTGGAACTGAATCACTGAATGGTCACATTTACAGAGGCAGCTATACACCAAAGTGCAGTGGAACCACCCAGAGAAACGCACTGGCAATTGAAAATGAATCACTGAATGGTCACAGTTGTGGAGGTAGCTGCACCCCAGTGTGCAGTGGAACCACCTAGAGAACATACTGACAATTGGAATGAATCACTGATTGGTCACATTTGCAGAGACAGCTACAGCGTTTCAGAGAGAGCTACACTCCAGGATCCGTGGAACCACCGAGAGAAACACACTGACAATTGGAACTGCATCACTGAATGGTCACAGTTGTAGAGGTAGCTACACCCCAGAGTGCAGTGGAACCACCTAGAGAAATACTGACAATTGGAATAAATCACTGAATTGTCACATTTGCAGAGACAGCTACAGAGTTACAGAGAGCTACACTCCAGGATCCAGTGGAACCACTGAGAGAAACACACTGACAATTGGAACTGAATCACTGAATGGTCACAGTTGTAGAGGGAGCTATACCCCAGAGTGCACTGGAACCACCTAGAGAAAAATACTGACAATTGGAATGAATCACTGAATGGTCACATTTGCAGAGACAGCTGAACCCCAGAGTGAAGTGGAGCCACCCAGAGAAACACACTGACAATTGGAAGTGAATAGCTGAATGATCCAGTTACTGAGGTAGCTCCACCCGAGAATTCAGTGGAGCCACCCAGAGAACACACTGGCAATTGGAACTAAATCACTGAATGGTCACAGTACAGAGGCAGCTACATCCCAGACTGCAGTGTAAACACCAGAGAAACACTGACAATTGGAACTGAATCACTCAATGGTCACAGTTACAGACACAGCTAAACCCCAGAGTGAAGTGGGGCCACCCAGAGAAACACAATTGGAAGTGAATAACTGAATGATCTCAGTTACAGCGGCATCTCCACCCGATATTGCAGTGGAACCACCCACAGTAACACACTGACATTAGGAACTGAATCACTGAATGGTCACAGTTATAGAGGCAGATACACCCCTGACTGCAGTGGGACCACCCAGTGAAAGACACTGACAATTGTAACTGAATCACTGAATGGTCACAGTTACAGAGACAGCTACATCCCAGAGTGCAGTGGAACCACCCAGAGAAACACACTGACAATTGTAACTGAATCACTGAATGGTCAGTGTTACAGAGGCAGCTACACCCCAGAGTGCAGTGGACCCACGCAGGGAAAAACACTGTCTATTGGAACTGAATCACTGAATGGTCACAGTTACAGGCAGCTACACCCAAGAGTGCAAGGTACCCAACCAGAGAAACACACTGACAATTGGAACTCAATCGCTGAATGGTCCCAGTTACAGGGACATCTACACCCTAGAGTGCAGTGGAACCGCCCACTGAAAGACACTGACAATTGGAACTGAATCACTGAATGGTCACATTTACAGAGG
>NW_024055500.1:2771555-2964090 GCF_902713615.1 Scyliorhinus canicula
TCCCACTGTCCCATTCTGTCCTCAAAGCCTGTATGAAACCCCTAACTAATCCCATTGCCCTACTCTCTCCCCATAGCCTGCATCAATCAACAAACTAATCCCAATGACCCACTCAGTCCCCATAGCACTGTGTCAATCCCCAAACTAAACCCACTGCCCCACTCTCTCCACAGAGCCCTGTATCAGTCCCCAAACTAATCCCACTGTCCCACTCTCTCCCTATAGCCCTGTATCAATCCCCAAACTAACCCCACTGTCCCACGCTCTCTTCGTAGCCCTGTATCAAACCACAAACAAATCTCACTGTCCCACTCTCTCCCCATAACCCTGTACCAATCCCCAAACTAATCCCACTGCCCCACTCGCTCCCCATAGCCCTGTATCAATCCCCAAACTAATCACACTGCCCCACCCTCTCCCCATAGTCCTGTATCATTCCCGAAACTAACCCCACTGCCCCACTATCTCTCCGTAGCCCTGTATCAATCCACAAACAAATCACACTGTCCCATTCTCTCCCCATAGACCTGTAGCAATCCCCAAACTAATCCCACTTCCCCACTCTCTCCCCATAGCCGTGTATCAATCCCCAAACTAATCCCACTGCCCCACTCTCTCCCCATAGGCCTGTATCAATCCCCAAACTAATACCACTGCCCCACTCTCTCTCCATAGCCCTGTATCAATCCCCAAACTAATCCCACTGCCCCACTCTCTCCCCATACCCCTGTATCAATCCCCAACCTGATCCCACTGCCCCACTCTCTCCACATAGCACTGTATCAGTCCACAAAGTAACCCCAATGTCCCACTCTCTCCCCATAGACCTGTCTCAATCCGCGAACAAATCCCACTGCCCCACTCTCTCCCCTGCACCCTGTATCGATCACAAACGAATACCGCTGCCCCACTCTCTCCCCATCGCACTGTATCGATCACAAACTAAACCCACTGCCCCACTCTCTCCTCACAGCCCTGTATCAAACCCCAAACTAATTTCACTGTCCCACCCTCTCCCATATCCCTGTATCAATCCAAAGCTAACGACACTGCCCCACTCGCTCCACATATACCTGTATCAATCCACAAACTAATTCCACATTTCCACTCACTCCCCATAGCCTTGTATCAATGCCGAAACTAACCCCACTGCCCCACACTCAGCATAGCCCAGTGTCAACCCGCAAACTAATCACACTGCCCACGCTCTCTCTGGAGCCCTGTATCAATCCCTAAACTAATTACACTGCCCCACGATCTCTCCATAGCCCTGTATCCATCAGCAAACTAATTCCACTCTCCCCACTGCCGTGTGCTAATCCCCAATACTAATCCCAATCACGCCACTACCCTGTGTCAATCCCAAACTAATCCCACTCCCCAAATTTCTCCGGAGAGCCCTGTATCAATCCCCAAACAACACCACTGCCTCACTCACTCCCCATAGCACTGTATCAATCCCCAAACTAATCCCACTGTCCCACTCTTACTCCAAAGCCCAGTATCAATCCCTACACTAATCACCCTGCCCCACTCTTTCCCCATTGTCAGTATCTGTCCCCAAACTAATCCCACTGTCCCACGCTCTCCCTATAGCCCTGGATCAGGCCCAAACTAATCCCACTGCCCCACTATCTCCCCATAACCCTGATTCAATCACCAAATTAATCCCACTGTCCCACTCTGTCCCCATAGCCTGTATGAAACACCAAACTAATCCCACAGCCTACTCGTGACAATAAGCGATTTTCATTTCATTTTCATTTTCGCTCTCTCCAAGTAGACCTTTATCAATCCCCAAACTAAACCCACTGCCCCACTCTCTCCCCATTGCTCTGTATCAATACCCAAACTAATCCCACTGTCCCACTCTCTCCTCATAGCCCTGTATCAATCCCAAAACTAACCCCACTGCCCCACACTCTCAGAATAGCCAAATGTCAATCCGCAAACTAATCCCAATGCCGACGCTTTCTCCGTATCCCTGTATAAATCCCCAAACTAACCCCACAGCGCCATGCTCTCTCCGTAGCCCTGTATCAAACCACAAACAAAGTTCACTGTCCCACTCTCTCCCCGTAGGCCTGTATCAATCCCCAAACTAATCCCACTGCCCCACTCTCTCCCCATAGCCCTGAATCAATCCCAAAACTAATCCCACAGCCCCACCCATTCCCCAAAGACCTGTATCAATCCCCAAACTAATCCCAATGCCCCACTCAATCCCCATAGCCATGTATCAATCACCAAATTAATCCCACTGTCCCACTCTGTCCCCATAGCCTCTATCAATCACCAAACTAATCCCTCTCTCCCACTCTGTCGCCATAGTCTGTATCAACCCACAAACTAATCACACTGCCCCACTCTCCCCATCGCCCTGAACCGATCCTAAACCAAACCCACTTTCTCACTCTCTCTCCACAGCCCTGTATCAATCCCCGAACTAATCCCACTGCCCCACTTTCTTCCCAGAGCCCTGTATCAATCCCCGAACTAATCCCACTGTCCCTCTTTCTCCCCATAGCACTGTATCAATCCCCAAACTAACCCCACTGGCCCACCCTCTCCCCATATACCTGTATCAATCCCCAAACTAACCCCACTGGCCCACCCCCTCCCCTTAGACCTGTATCAATCCCCAAACTAATCCCACTGCCCCACTCTAACCCCAAAGCCCTGTATCAATCCCTACACTAATCCCACAGCCCTATTCTTTCCCCATAGTCAGTATCTGTCCCCAAACTAATCCCACTGTCCCACGCTCAACCTATAGCCCTGTATCAGCCCCAAACTAATACCACTGACCCACTCTCTCCCCATAACCCTGATTCAACCACCAAATTAATCCCACTGTCCCACTCTGTCCCCATAGCCTGTATGAAACACCAAACTAATCCCACTGCCCCACTCTCTCCCCATAACCTGTATCAATCACCAAACTAATCCCACTGTTCTACTCTGTTCCCATAGCACTTTATCAATCCCCAAACTAACCCCACTGCCCCACTCTCTCCCCACAGCCCTGTATCTATCCGCAAGCTAAGCTCACTGCCCCACTCTCTCCCCATAGCCCTGTATCAATCTGCAAACTAATTCCACTCTCCCCACTGCCCTGTGCAAATACCCAACACTAATCCCAATCTCTCCACGAACCTGTGTCAATCCCAAACTAATCCCAATTCCCCACCCTCTCCCCATAGCCCTGTATCAATCCACAAATTAACCCCACTGCCCAACACTCTCCTCATAGCCCTGTATCAATCCGCAAACAAATCCCAATGCCCCACTCTCTCCACATAGCCCTGTATGAATCCCAAACCTATCCCACTGCCCATGCTCTCTCCGTAACCCTGTATCAATCCCCAAATTCACCCCACTGCCCCACTCTCTCCCCATCGCCTGTATCGATCCCAAACTAAAACCACTTCACCACTCTCTCTCCACAGCACTGCATCAATCCCCAAACTAATCCCACTGTCCCACGCTCAACCTATAGCCCTGTATCAGCCCCAAACTAATACCACTGACCCACTCTCTCCCCATAACCCTGATTCAACCACCAAATTAATCCCACTGTCCCACTCTGTCCCCATAGCCTGTATGAAACACCAAACTAATCCCACTGCCCCACTCTCTCCCCATAACCTGTATCAATCACCAAACTAATCCCACTGTTCTACTCTGTTCCCATAGCACTTTATCAATCCCCAAACTAACCCCACTGCCCCACTCTCTCCCCACAGCCCTGTATCTATCCGCAAGCTAAGCTCACTGCCCCACTCTCTCCCCATAGCCCTGTATCAATCTGCAAACTAATTCCACTCTCCCCACTGCCCTGTGCAAATACCCAACACTAATCCCAATCTCTCCACGAACCTGTGTCAATCCCAAACTAATCCCAATTCCCCACCCTCTCCCCATAGCCCTGTATCAATCCACAAATTAACCCCACTGCCCAACACTCTCCTCATAGCCCTGTATCAATCCGCAAACAAATCCCAATGCCCCACTCTCTCCACATAGCCCTGTATGAATCCCAAACCTATCCCACTGCCCATGCTCTCTCCGTAACCCTGTATCAATCCCCAAATTCACCCCACTGCCCCACTCTCTCCCCATCGCCTGTATCGATCGCAAACTAAAACCACTTCACCACTCTCTCTCCACAGCACTGCATCAATCCCCAAACTAATCCCACTGTCCCACGCTCTCTCCGTAGCCCTGTATCAATCCCCAAACTAATCCGACTGCCCCGTTCTCTCCCCATAGCCTTGTATCAATCCCAAACTAATCCCACTGCCCCACTCTCTCCCCACAGCCCTGTATCTATCCGCAAGCTAAGCTCACTGCCCCACTCTCTCCCCATAGCCCTGTATCAATCTGCAAACTAATTCCACTCTCCCCACTGCCCTGTGCAAATACCCAACACTAATCCCAATCTCTCCACGAACCTGTGTCAATCCCAAACTAATCCTAATTCCCCACCCTCTCCCCATAGCCCTGTATCAATCCACAAATTAACCCCACTGCCCAACACTCTCCTCATAGCCCTGTATCAATCCGCAAACAAATCCCAATGCCCCACTCTCTCCACATAGCCCTGTATCAATCCCAAACCTATCCCACTGCCCATGCTCTCTCCGTAACCCTGTATCAATCCCCAAATTCACCCCACTGCCCCACTCTCTCCCCATCGCCGTTATCGATCCCAAACTAAAACCACTTCACCACTCTCTCTCCACAGCACTGCATCAATCCCCAAACTAATCCCACTGCCCCACGTTCTCTCCGTAGCCCTGCATTAATCCCTAAACTAATTCCACTGCCCCACTCTCTCCCAATAGCCCTGTATCAACTACCAAACTAATCCCAATTTCCCACTCTCTCCCCATAGCCATGTATCCATCCACAAACAAATCTCACTGTGCCATTCTCACCCCATAGCCCTGTATCAATCCCCAATCTAATCCCACTGCCCCACCCTCTCCCCATAGCCCTGTTTCAATCCCAACCTGATCCCACTGCCCCACTCTCTCCACATAGCACTGTATCAGTCCACAAAGTAACCCCAATGTCCCACTCTCTCCCCATAGACCTGTCTCAATCCGCGAACAAATCCCACTGCCCCACTCTCTCCCCTGCACCCTGTATCGATCACAAACGAATACCGCTGCCCCACTCTCTCCCCATCGCACTGTATCGATCACAAACTAAACCCACTGCCCCACTCTCTCCTCACAGCCCTGTATCAAACCCCAAACTAATTTCACTGTCCCACCCTCTCCCATATCCCTGTATCAATCCAAAACTAACGACACTGCCCCACTCGCTCCACATATACCTGTATCAATCCACAAACTAATTCCACATTTCCACTCACTCCCCATAGCCCTGTATCAATGCCGAAACTAACCCCACTGCCCCACACTCAGCATAGCCCAGTGTCAACCCGCAAACTAATCACACTGCCCACGCTCTCTCTGGAGCCCTGTATCAATCCCTAAACTAATTACACTGCCCCACGATCTCTCCATAGCCCTGTATCCATCAGCAAACTAATTCCACTCTCCCCACTGCCGTGTGCTAATCCCCAATACTAATCCCAATCACGCCACTACCCTGTGTCAATCCCAAACTAATCCCACTCCCCAAATTTCTCCGGAGAGCCCTGTATCAATCCCCAAACAACACCACTGCCTCACTCACTCCCCATAGCACTGTATCAATCCCCAAACTAATCCCACTGTCCCACTCTTACTCCAAAGCCCAGTATCAATCCCTACACTAATCACCCTGCCCCACTCTTTCCCCATTGTCAGTATCTGTCCCCAAACTAATCCCACTGTCCCACGCTCTCCCTATAGCCCTGGATCAGGCCCAAACTAATCCCACTGCCCCACTATCTCCCCATAACCCTGATTCAATCACCAAATTAATCCCACTGTCCCACTCTGTCCCCATAGCCTGTATGAAACACCAAACTAATCCCACAGCCTACTCGTGACAATAAGCGATTTTCATTTCATTTTCATTTTCGCTCTCTCCAAGTAGACCTTTATCAATCCCCAAACTAAACCCACTGCCCCACTCTCTCCCCATTGCTCTGTATCAATACCCAAACTAATCCCACTGTCCCACTCTCTCCTCATAGCCCTGTATCAATCCCAAAACTAACCCCACTGCCCCACACTCTCAGAATAGCCAAATGTCAATCCGCAAACTAATCCCAATGCCGACGCTTTCTCCGTATCCCTGTATAAATCCCCAAACTAACCCCACAGCGCCATGCTCTCTCCGTAGCCCTGTATCAAACCACAAACAAAGTTCACTGTCCCACTCTCTCCCCGTAGGCCTGTATCAATCCCCAAACTAATCCCACTGCCCCACTCTCTCCCCATAGCCCTGAATCAATCCCAAAACTAATCCCACAGCCCCACCCATTCCCCAAAGACCTGTATCAATCCCCAAACTAATCCCAATGCCCCACTCAATCCCCATAGCCATGTATCAATCACCAAATTAATCCCACTGTCCCACTCTGTCCCCATAGCCTCTATCAATCACCAAACTAATCCCTCTCTCCCACTCTGTCGCCATAGTCTGTATCAACCCACAAACTAATCACACTGCCCCACTCTCCCCATCGCCCTGAACCGATCCTAAACCAAACCCACTTTCTCACTCTCTCTCCACAGCCCTGTATCAATCCCCGAACTAATCCCACTGCCCCACTTTCTTCCCAGAGCCCTGTATCAATCCCCGAACTAATCCCACTGTCCCTCTTTCTCCCCATAGCACTGTATCAATCCCCAAACTAACCCCACTGGCCCACCCTCTCCCCATATACCTGTATCAATCCCCAAACTAACCCCACTGGCCCACCCCCTCCCCTTAGACCTGTATCAATCCCCAAACTAATCCCACTGCCCCACTCTAACCCCAAAGCCCTGTATCAATCCCTACACTAATCCCACAGCCCTATTCTTTCCCCATAGTCAGTATCTGTCCCCAAACTAATCCCACTGTCCCACGCTCAACCTATAGCCCTGTATCAGCCCCAAACTAATACCACTGACCCACTCTCTCCCCATAACCCTGATTCAACCACCAAATTAATCCCACTGTCCCACTCTGTCCCCATAGCCTGTATGAAACACCAAACTAATCCCACTGCCCCACTCTCTCCCCATAACCTGTATCAATCACCAAACTAATCCCACTGTTCTACTCTGTTCCCATAGCACTTTATCAATCCCCAAACTAACCCCACTGCCCCACTCTCTCCCCACAGCCCTGTATCTATCCGCAAGCTAAGCTCACTGCCCCACTCTCTCCCCATAGCCCTGTATCAATCTGCAAACTAATTCCACTCTCCCCACTGCCCTGTGCAAATACCCAACACTAATCCCAATCTCTCCACGAACCTGTGTCAATCCCAAACTAATCCCAATTCCCCACCCTCTCCCCATAGCCCTGTATCAATCCACAAATTAACCCCACTGCCCAACACTCTCCTCATAGCCCTGTATCAATCCGCAAACAAATCCCAATGCCCCACTCTCTCCACATAGCCCTGTATGAATCCCAAACATATCCCACTGCCCATGCTCTCTCCGTAACCCTGTATCAATCCCCAAATTCACCCCACTGCCCCACTCTCTCCCCATCGCCTGTATCGATCCCAAACTAAAACCACTTCACCACTCTCTCTCCACAGCACTGCATCAATCCCCAAACTAATCCCACTGTCCCACGCTCAACCTATAGCCCTGTATCAGCCCCAAACTAATACCACTGACCCACTCTCTCCCCATAACCCTGATTCAACCACCAAATTAATCCCACTGTCCCACTCTGTCCCCATAGCCTGTATGAAACACCAAACTAATCCCACTGCCCCACTCTCTCCCCATAACCTGTATCAATCACCAAACTAATCCCACTGTTCTACTCTGTTCCCATAGCACTTTATCAATCCCCAAACTAACCCCACTGCCCCACTCTCTCCCCACAGCCCTGTATCTATCCGCAAGCTAAGCTCACTGCCCCACTCTCTCCCCATAGCCCTGTATCAATCTGCAAACTAATTCCACTCTCCCCACTGCCCTGTGCAAATACCCAACACTAATCCCAATCTCTCCACGAACCTGTGTCAATCCCAAACTAATCCCAATTCCCCACCCTCTCCCCATAGCCCTGTATCAATCCACAAATTAACCCCACTGCCCAACACTCTCCTCATAGCCCTGTATCAATCCGCAAACAAATCCCAATGCCCCACTCTCTCCACATAGCCCTGTATGAATCCCAAACCTATCCCACTGCCCATGCTCTCTCCGTAACCCTGTATCAATCCCCAAATTCACCCCACTGCCCCACTCTCTCCCCATCGCCTGTATCGATCCCAAACTAAAACCACTTCACCACTCTCTCTCCACAGCACTGCATCAATCCCCAAACTAATCCCACTGTCCCACGCTCTCTCCGTAGCCCTGTATCAATCCCCAAACTAATCCGACTGCCCCGTTCTCTCCCCATAGCCTTGTATCAATCCCAAACTAATCCCACTGCCCCACTCTCTCCCCACAGCCCTGTATCTATCCGCAAGCTAAGCTCACTGCCCCACTCTCTCCCCATAGCCCTGTATCAATCTGCAAACTAATTCCACTCTCCCCACTGCCCTGTGCAAATACCCAACACTAATCCCAATCTCTCCACGAACCTGTGTCAATCCCAAACTAATCCTAATTCCCCACCCTCTCCCCATAGCCCTGTATCAATCCACAAATTAACCCCACTGCCCAACACTCTCCTCATAGCCCTGTATCAATCCGCAAACAAATCCCAATGCCCCACTCTCTCCACATAGCCCTGTATCAATCCCAAACCTATCCCACTGCCCATGCTCTCTCCGTAACCCTGTATCAATCCCCAAATTCACCCCACTGCCCCACTCTCTCCCCATCGCCGTTATCGATCCCAAACTAAAACCACTTCACCACTCTCTCTCCACAGCACTGCATCAATCCCCAAACTAATCCCACTGCCCCACGTTCTCTCCGTAGCCCTGCATTAATCCCTAAACTAATTCCACTGCCCCACTCTCTCCCAATAGCCCTGTATCAACTACCAAACTAATCCCAATTTCCCACTCTCTCCCCATAGCCATGTATCCATCCACAAACAAATCTCACTGTGCCATTCTCACCCCATAGCCCTGTATCAATCCCCAATCTAATCCCACTGCCCCACCCTCTCCCCATAGCCCTGTTTCAATCCCAAACGAATCCCACTGTCCCACTCTCTCCCCATAGCCCTGTATCAGTCGCAAACTAACCCCACTGCCCCACTTTCTCTCCATAGCCCTGTATCAGTCCCAAACTAATCCCACAGCTCCACTCTCTCACCATAGACCTGTGTCAATCTACAATCTAATTTCACTGCCCCAGACTCTCCCCATTGCCCTGTATAAATCCCCAAACTAATCCCAGTGCCCCACTACCTCCACTTGGCCCTGAATCAATCGCCAAACTAATCCCACTGTCCCACTCTCTCCCCATAGCCCTGTATCAGTCACAAACTAATTCAACTGCCCCACTCTCTCCCCATAGTCCAGTATCAATCCCCAAACTAATCACACTGCCCCACTCTTTCCCCATAGCCTGCATGAATCCCCAAACTAATCCCAATGCCCCACTCTCTCCCCATAGCCTGTATCAACCCCCAAACAAATCCCACTGTCCCATTCTGTCCCCATAGCCTGTATCTATCCCAAAACTAATCCCACTGCCCCACTCTCTCCCCAGAACCCTGTATCAATTGCCAAACTAAACCCACTGCACCACTCCCTCCTCATAGCCCTGTATCAATCCCCAAACTAACCCTACTGCCCCACTCTCTCTCCATAGCCCTGTATCGATCCCAAACTAACCCCAGTGCCCCACTCTCTCCACATAGTCCTTTATCAATCTCCAAACTAATCCCACTGTCCCACTCTCTCCCCATAGCCCTGTATCAATCCCCAAACTAACCCCACTGCCCCACTCTCTCTTCATAGCCCTGTATCGATCCCAAACTAACCCCACTGCCCCACTCTCTCTACATAGCCCTGTAAAAATCCCCAAACTAACCCCACTGTCCCACTCTCTCCCCATAGCCCTGTATTAGTCTCAGAGGCTAAGCTTGACTCAACTTTAACCATCTCCAAGGCCGAGTATGGAGATTTTTAAACGTCTTAGAAGCGGCGGGTGGCTACATTTTAAACATCATCTCGGCTGACGATGGCTAAATTTGCAACAGTTTTGAAATCGAGCGTGTCTAAATTTTTGACAGCTCAGAGGCCGAGCATGGCTCAATTTTAAACGTCTCAGAGGTTGAGCATGGCTACATTCTAACCTCTCCAAGCCCGAGCATAAAGATGTTTAACGTCTTCGATGCCGAGAATGGTTAAATTTTAAACGTCTTTGAGGCCGAGCATGGCTAAATTTTAAACATCTCCAAGGCTGAGCATGGAGAATTTGAAATGTCTTAGAGGACGAGAATGGCTAAATTTTAAACATCTTCGAGGCCGAGAATGGCTCAACTTTCAACAGGTTTGAAATCAGGCGCATCAAAAGTTTAAACATCTTCGAGGCCAAGCTTGACGAAATTTTATATGTCTTAGATGGAGGATTACTACATTTTAAATGTCTCAGAGGCCGTGCATGGCTAAATTTTCAATGTATTCGAGGCCGAGGACGGCTAAATCTTCAACAACTTCGAGGCCGAGCATGGCTAAATTTAGAGGTCTTTGGGCAAGAGGAACGCTCAATATTGACCATCTTTGATTCCAAACCCGGCTAAGTTTTACAATCTTCAAGGTCGAGCATGGCAAAAAGTTTTAACGTCTTAGACGCCGACAAGGGCAACATCTAAATGTCATAACCGCTGAGGATAGCTAAATTTGAACCAACTTCGAGGCTGATTATGGCCACATTTTAAATGTCTTAGAGACCGAGGATAGCTAAGGTTTAAACATCTACTGGCCGAGCATGGCTAAATTGCAACATGCTTTAGGGCGGAGAATGGCTAAATCATAAATGTCTCAGTGGCCAAGTATATGAGAATTTTCAACATCTTACAACATGGCTAAATTTTAAATGTCTTAGAGTCCGTGAATGGCCTCATGTCTCAACATAAGACCATAAGACATAGGAGTGGAAGTAAGGCCATTCGGCCCATCGAGTCCACTCCGCCATTCAATCATGGCTGATGGGCATTTCAACTCCACCTACCAGCATTCTCCCCGTAGCCCTTAATTCCTCGCGACATCAAGAATTGATCTATCTCTGCCTTGAAGCCATTTAGCGTCCCGGCCTCCACTGCACTCCGCGGCAATGAATTCCACAGGCCCACCACTCTCTGGCTGAAGAAATGTCTCCGCATTTCTGTTCTGAATTTACCCCCTCTAATTCTAAGGCTGTGCCCACGGGTCCTCGTCTCCTCGCCTAACGGAAACAGTTTATTTGCGTCCACCCTTTCTAAGCCATGTATTATCTTGTAAGTTTCTATTAGATCTCCCCTTAACCTTCTAAACTCCAATGAATACAATCCCAGGATCCTCAGCCGTTCCTCATATGTTAGACCCGCCATTCCAGGGATCATCCATGTGAATCTCCGCTGGACACGCTCCAGTGCCAGTATGTCCTTCCTGAGATGTGGTGTCCAAAATAGGACACAGTACTCCAAATGGGACCTAACCAGAGCCTTATAAAGACTCAGTAGCACATCGCTGCTTTTATATTCCAACCCTCTTGAGATAAATGACAACATTGCATTCGCTTTCTTAATCACGGATTCAACCTGCATGTTTACCTTTATGGAATCCTCGACTAGCACTCCTAGATCCCTTTGTACTTTGGCATTTTGAATTTTCTCACCGTTTAGAAAGTAGTCTATGCTTGGATTCTTTTTTCCAAAGTGCAAGACGTCACATTTTCTCACGTTGAATTGCATCTGCCATTTCCTGCACCACTCTCCCAAACTGTCTAGATCCTTCTGCAGCCTCCCCACTTCCTCAGCACTACCTGCCTGACCACCTAACTTCGTATCATCGGCAAACTTTGCTAGAATGTTTCTTTGAGGCCAAGCATTTCGCAAAATTTTAAACGTCTCAGAGGCCGAGAATGGCTACATTTCCAATGTCTTCGAGGCTGGGGATGGCTAAATTTTAAACGTCTCAGAGGCCTACGGCTAATTTACAACCTCTTTGAAATCGACTGTTTCTGAATTTTAAATATCTTTGAGGTGAAGCATGGCTCAATTTTCAATGTCACAAAGGCCGACCATGGGCTAACTTTTAAACATCTCAGACGCCGAGCATGGCTAAATTCTAATCATCTCCAAGGCCGAGCATGGAGATTTTTGATGTCTACGAGGCCGAGGATGGCTAAATTTCAAACGTTCTGGAGGCCGAGGATTGATAAATTTTAAACATCTTCGAGACCGAACACGGCTAATTTTCAACCCCTTTGAAATCGAGCGTTTCTGAATTTTAAATATCTTCGAAGTGAAGCATGGCTATATTTTTTATGTTGCAGAGGCCAAGCATGGGTTAAAGTTTTAACATATTGAGACCGAGCATGACTACATTTGCAACATTTTCTCTGCTGAGCATGGCTAAATTTTCAATGTCTTCGAGATCGAGCACGCCTAAATTTTCAACATCTTCGAGGTTGGGCATTGATAAATTTTACGATCTTCAAGGTAAAGCATGGCGAAATTTTAAACGTCTTAGAGGCAGAGGATGACTACATTTTAAATGTCTCAGAGGCCGAGCATGGCTAAATTTTCAATGTCTTCGAGGCCGAGTTTAGCGAAATCTTCAATAACTTCGAGGACGAGCATGGCTGAATTTTAAACATCTTAGAGGCCGAGCATGGCTAAATTTAAATGTCTTTGGGCAAGAGGATTGCTCAATATTGCCCATCTTTGATTCCAAACACGGCTAAGTTTTACAATCTTTAAGGTTGAACATGTCGACATTTTTAACGTCTTAGAGGCCGACAATGCAAAATTTAAGCATCATAAGAGCTAAGGATGGCTAAATTTGAACGAACTTCGAGGCTGATTATGGCTGCATTTTAAATGTCTTAGAGGCCGAGGATGGCTAAGTTTTAACAACCTACTGGCCGAGCATGGTTAAATTGTAACCTGCTTTAGGGCGGAGAATGGCTAAATCATAAATGTCTCAGTGGCCCTATATATCAAAATTTTAAACATCTTACAGGTGAACTATGGCTAAATTTTAAATATCTTAGAGTCCGACCATGACTTCATGTTTTAACATCTCAGAGGCCAAGCATGGCTAAATTGTAAACGTCACTGAGGACGAGCATGGGTAAATTTTAACCAACTCCAATGCCGAGCATGGAGAATTTTAAACGCCTTAGAGGCCGAGCAAGACTACATTTTCAACACCTTCGAAGTTGTAAATTGCGAAATTTTACCGTGTTCAAGGCGAAGAATGCCGAAGTTTGAAACGCTTTAGAGGCCGTCAATTGCTAAATTTGATGTGTTCCAGAGGCCGTGCATGGCTAAATTTTCAGTGTCTTCGAAGCAAAAGATGGCTAAATTTTCAACATCCTCGAGGCCGAGCACGCCTAGATTTTCATATTGTTTTAGACCGAGGTTGGCTAAATTTTCAACATCTTCGAGGTTGGTCATTGCAAAATTTTACAGTCTTCAAGGCCGAGCATGGATAAATTTTCAGTGTCTCAGGGGCCGAGGATGGCTAAACTTTGACCATCTTTGAGTCTGAAGACGGCTAAATTTTAAACTTCTACCAGGCCGAGCATGGCTAAATTTTAAACATCTTAGAGGCCGAGAATGCCTAAATGGTAACCGTCTTCGATACCGAGGATGGTTAAATGAAATGAAAATGAAATTAAATGAAATTAAAATGAAATTAAATGAAAAATGAAATGGAAATGAATGAAAAAAGTGAAAAATTAAATGAAATGAAAATCGCTTATTGTCACGAGTAGGCTTCAATGAAGTTACTGTGAAAAGCCCCCAGTCGCCACATTACGGCACCTGTCTGGGGAGGCTGGTACGGGAATCGAACCATGCTGCTGGCCTGCTTTAAAAGCCAGTGATTTAGCTGAGTGAGCTAAAACAGACCCTGTCAGCAGCTTTAAAAATCCAGCGTGTCTAAATTTTAAACATCTTCGGTGCCAAACATGGGTAAATTCTAAACATCTTAGAGGCCGAGAATGGCGAGATATAAACGTCTTAGGGGCCGTGTATGGCTACATTTTGACCATCTTGGAGGCCGTACATGGCTAAATTCTGAACTTCTACTGGACCGAGCACGGCTAAATTCTTTGAGGTTGGGCATTGCTAAATTTTACCATCTTCAAGGCCAAGCATGGGGAAATATGAAAGGCCTTAGAGGCCGAGGATGGCTAAATTTTAAGTGTTCCAGAGGCCGAGCATGGCTTATTTTTCACTGTCATCGAGGCAGAAAATAGCAAAATCTTCAACAGCTTTGAGTCCGTGCATGGCAAAATTTAAACATCTTAGAGGCCGAGCATGGCTAAATTTTAAACGTCTTCGAGGCCAAATATGGCTAAATTTCAACACTTTTGAAGCCAAACATAGATAATTTTTTAACAACTTCGAGGTTGGACATTGCTAACTTCTACCATCTTCAAGGCCGAGCATGGTGACAATTTACACCTATTAGAGGCCGTGTATGGCTAAATTTCAACATGTTTTAGGACCGAGCATGGCTAAATATTAAATGCCTTAGAAGACGAGCATGCACTAAGTTTTCAACATCTTCAAGGTTGAGTATTGCAAACTTTACCATCTTCAGCCAAGCATGGCAAAATTTTAAACGTTTTAGAAGCCGAGCATGATTAAATTTATATGTCTCAGGGGCCGAGGATGGCTACATTTTGGCTATCTATAAGTCCGAATACGACTACATTTTACCATCTTCAAGGCCGACTCCGGCAAAATGTTTGACGTCTTACAGGCCGACAATGTCAAAATTTAAAAGACACAAGGGTCGAGGATGGCTAAATTTTAAAAACCTTTGAGGCTGAGCATGGCTATATTTTAAATTTCTTACAATCCGAGGAGGGCTAAGTTTTAAAAATCTGCGTAGCCAAGCGTGGCAAAATTTCAAACTGCTACCGGGCAAAGCATCGCTAAATCTTAAATGTCTCAGAGACCAAGAATATGCAAATGTGAAACTTCTTAGATGTCGAGCACGGCGAAATTTTGACCATCTTTGACTCCGAACACGGATAAATTATAAACTACTAGCCGAGCTATATTTTAAACATCTGAGAGAGCGAGGATGGCTAAATTTTAACCGTCTTCGAGGCCGCTGATGGATAAATTTTGCACAGCTTTGAAATTGAGCATGTCTGAATTATAAACATCTTCGAGGCCAAGCATGGATAAATTTTCAACATCTTCGAGACCAAGTATGGCTAAATTTTCAACAGCTTCGTGGTCAAGCATGGCTCAATTTTAAAAATCTTAGAGGCTGAGCATGGCTAAATATAAACATCTTAGGGCCTGAGGGTGGCTGAAATTTGACCATATTTGACTTCGAACACGTCTAAATTTTAAACTTCTACCAGGCCGAGCATGGCTACATTTTAATCATCTTTGAGGCCGAGGATGGCTAAAATTGAACCGACCTTGAGGCCGAGGGTGGATAAATTATAAACAGTTTTAAAATCCATCATGTCTAAATCTTAAACATCTTCGATGCCAAACATGGCTAAATTTTCAACATTTTAGAGGCCGAGGATGGCTAAATTAAAAACATCTTAGAGGCCGTGGATGGCTAAATTAAAAACATCTTTGAGGCCGAGGAGGGCTCAATTTTAAATGTCTCAGACACCAAGCGTGGCTCAATTTTCAACATCTGCGAGGCTGAGCATTGCTAAATTTTAACCATCTTCGTGGTTCAGCATGGCGTCATTTTAAACGTCTCAGACACGAGGATGGCTAAATTTAAATTGTCTCAGAGGCCGAGCATCAGTAACTTTTCAATGTCTTTGAGGCCGAGTATGGCTACATATTCAAAATCTTGTAGGCCGAGAATGAAAAAATTTAAACATTCTTGAGGCGGGTCATGACTAAATTTTAATAGTCTTCGAGGCTAAGCATGGCTAAATTTTAAACAATTTTGAGGCCGAGGATGGCTAAATTTTCAACAGCATTGAATCGAGCGTGTCTAAATTTTCAACATCTTCTAGGTTGGGCATTGCTAAATTTGACCATCTTCAAGGCCACATATGGCGAAATTCTAAACATCTTGGAGGCCGAGCATGGCTAAATTTTAAATGTCTTACTGCCCGAGCATGGCTAAATTTTAAACATCTTCGAGGCCGAGGATAGCTAAGTTTTAAAGAGATTTGAATCTAGCCTGTCAGAAATTTAAATACCTTCGAGGCCAAGCATGGCTAAATATTCAACATCTTCGAGGTTGGCCATTGCTAAATTTTACCATCTTCAAGGCCAAGAATACCGAAATTTTAAACATCATCGATGCCGTGGATGGCTCAGTTTTAAAAATCATCGAGACCGAGGATGGCTAAATTTTCAACAGCTTTTAATCTACCGTGTCTAAATTTTAAAGACCTACGAGGCCAACATTGGATAAACTTTAAACATCTTCGAGACATTGCATGGCTACATTTTCAACATCTTCGAGGCCGAGAATGACGAAATTTTCAACATCTTCGAGGTTGGGCATTGCGGCATTTTACCATCTTCAAGGCCAAGCATGGCGAAATTTCAAACATCTTTGAGGGCCAGCATGGCTACATTTTAAACATCTTACTGGCCGAGAATGGCTAAATTTGAAACATTCAGAGGCCGAGCATGGCAAAATTTTAACCATCTCCAAGGCCGAACATGGAGAATTTTGAAACACCTTAGAGGCCGATGGTGGCTACATTTTAAACGTCCCTGAGGCTGAGCATGGCTAAATTTTGTTCGAGGCAGAGGATGGCTAAATCATCAACAGCTTCCAGACCGAGCATGGCTAAATTTTAAACATTTAGATGCCGAGGATGGCTAAATTTTAACCGTCTTAGAGGCCGAGGATGGTTAAATTTTTCTGTCCGAACACGGCTAAATTTTAAACTTCTCCTGGGCCGAGCATGGCTCAATTTTAAACATCTTAGAGGCCGATGATGGCTGAATTTTAAATGTCCCAGATGCCGTGCTTGGCTACATTTTCAGTGTCTACGAGGCCGAGGATGGCTAAATCTTCAACAGCCTCGAGGCCGAGCATGGTTAAATTTTAAACATCTTAGATGCTGAGTCTGGTTAAATTTTAACTGTCTTCGAGAACGACGATGGTTAATTTTCAACAGCTTTCAAATCAATATTTTAAATACCTTCGAATCAAAACATGGCTCAATTTTAAGCATCTTAAAGTCCGAGCATGGCTAAATAGAACATAGAACATAGAACAGTACAGCACAGAACAGGCCCTTCAGCCCTCGATGTTGTGCCGAGCAATGATCACCCTGCGCAAACCCACGTATACACCCTATACCCGTAACCCAACAACACCCCCCTAACATTACTTTTTAGGACACTACGGGCAATTTAGCATGGCCAATCCACCTAACCCGCACATCTTTGGACTGTGGGAGGAAACCGGAGCACCCGGAGGAAACCCACGCACACACGGGGAGGACGTGCAGACTCCGCACAGACAGTGACCCAGCCGGGAATCGAACCTGGGACCCTAGAGCTGTGAAGCATTTATGCTAACCACCATGCTACCGTGCAGCTCAACATCTTCGAAGTTGGGCATTTCTTAATTTTACCATCTTCAAGGCCAAGCTTGGCGAAATTTGAAAGGCCTTGGAGGCCGAGCATGGCTTAATTTGAACCATCTCCAAGGCCGAGCACGGTGAATTTTAAACATCTTTGATGCCGAGTAGGGCTAAATTTTAACCATCTCCAAGGCCAAGCGTAGCGAATATCAAACATCTTTGACGCAGATGTTGGCTAAATTTTCAACATCTTCGAGGTTGGGAATGGCTAAATGTTACCATCTTCAAGGATCAGCATGGCTACATTTTCAGTGTCTTCGTGGATGTGCATGGCTAAATCTTCAACAGCCTCGAAGCCCAGCATGGCTAAATTTAAACGGCTTAGGGTCCGAGTATGGCTAAATTGTGAGCATCTTTGAGTCCGAACACGACTAAATTTCAAACGTCTCAGAGGCCTAGGATGTCTAAATTTTAATCTTCTTCTCGGCTGAGCTTGGCTAAATTTTAAACATCTTAGAGGCCAAGGATGGCTAACATTTAGCCGTGTTCGACGTCAAATATGGCTAGATTTTAAACTATTTAGAGGCCGAGCATGGCTATATTTTCCACATCTTAGAGGTTGGGCATTGTTACATTTTACCATCTTTAAAGCTCAGCATGTCAAAATATGAAAAGCCTTAGATGACGAAGATGGCTAAACTTTAAATGTTCCAGGGGCCGAGCATGGCTAAATTTGCAGTGTCTTCGAGGTCGAGGATAGTGAAAAAATTAACATCTTTGAGGCCGAGCATAGTGAAATTTAAACGTCTTAGCGTCCAAGGATGGCTAAATTGTGACCATCTTTGTGTCCGAACACAGCTAAAGTTTAAACTTCTCCTAGGCCGAGCATGGCTAAATTTTAAACATCTTAGAGGGCGAGGATGTCCAAACGTTCAACACCTTCGTAGTTGGGCATTGCGAAATGTTACCATCAAGTCTAATCATGCTGAAATTTTAAACGCTTTAGAGGCCGAGGATGACTAAACTTTAAATGTTCCAGAGGCCGAGCATGGCTAAATTATCAGTGTCTTCGAGGCCGAGGATGGCAAAATCTTTAACATGTTAGAGGTGGAGCGTAGCTAAATTTAAACGTTTTAGGGTCCGAGGATGGCTACATTTTGACCATCTTGGAGTCTGAACACGGCTAAATTTTAAACTTCTACTGGACCGAGCATGGCTAAATTTTTTTTTAAAAATTTATAATACCCAATTATTTTTCCAATTATGGGACAATTTAGCGTGGCCAATCCACCTAACCTGCACATCTTTGGGTTGTGGGGGTGAAACCCACGCAAATACGGGGGGGGGGAGTGTGCAAACTCCACATGGACCGTGACCCAGGCCCTCAATGCCGTAGGCAGCAATGCTAACCACTGTGCCACCGTGCTGCCGATGGCAAAATGTTAAACATCTCAGCGGCCGCAGATGGCTAAATTTTAACCGTCTTTGACGCCAAACATGGCTAGGTTTAAACTTCTTGGAGGTCGAGCATGGCTACATTTTCAACATCTTAGAGTTTGGGGATTGCTAAATTTTACCATCTTCAAGGATAAGCATGGCGATATTTAAAACACCTTAGAAGCCCAGAATGGCTAAACTTTAATAGTTCCAGAGGCCGAGCATGGCTGAACTTTCAGTGTCTTCGAGGCCGAGGAAGGCAAAATCTTTAACATCTTAGAGGCCGAGCAGAGCTAATTTTAAACTTCTTTGATGCCGAATAGGGCTTAATTTTAACCATCTCCAAGGCGGAGCATTGCGAATATTAAACATCTTCGAGGCAAATGTTGGCTAAATCTTAAACATCTCAGAGGTTGGGCATTGCGAAATGTTACCATCTTCAAGGATAAGCATGGCGAAATTTGAAAACCCTTAGATGCCGAGGAAGGCTGAACTTTAAATGTTCCAGAGGCCGAGCATGTCCAAATTATCAGTGTCTTCATGGCCGAGAGTGGCGAAATCTTAAACATGTTTGAGGCCGATGAAGGATAGAACATAGAACATAGAACAGTACAGCACAGAACAGGCCCTTCGGCCCTCAATGTTGTGCCGAGCCATGATCACCCTACTCAAACCCACGTATCCACCCTATACCCGTAACCCAACAACCACCCCCTTAACCTTACTTTTATTAGGACACTACGGGCAATTTAGCATGGCCAATCCACCTAACCCGCACATCTTTGGACTGTGGGAGGAAACCGGAGCACCCGGAGGAAACCCACGCACACAGGGGGAGGACGTGCAGACTCCACACAGACAGTGACCCAGCCAGGAATCGAACCTGGGACCCTGGAGCTGTGAAGCATTTATGCTAACCACCATGCTACCCTGCTGCCCCTAATGATCTTATGATTACGAAGTGTATTCAATTCAGGGTTACCGGTTGTTCTTGTACATTGCTGAAACGCAGTAGAAATTCAATGTTAAAAAAGTTACCGTGGGCAGCACGGTAGCATGGTGGTTAGCATAAATGCTTCACAGCTTCAGGATCGATTCCCGGCTGGGTCACTGTCTGTGCGGAGTCTGCACGTCCTCCGCGTGTGTGCGTGGGTTTCCTCCGGGTGCTCCGGTTTCCTCCCACAGTCCAGGGGCTGGTTTAGCTCACAAGGCTAAATTGCTGGCTTATAAAGCAGACCAAGCAGGCCAGCGGCACGGTTCGATTCCCGTACCAGCCTCCCCGTACAGGCGCCGGAATGTTGCGACTAGGGGCTTTTCACAGTAACTTCATTGAAGCCTACTCGTGACAATAAGCGATTTTCATTTCATTTCAAAGATGTGCGGGTTAGGTGTATTGGCCATGCTAAATTGCCCGTAGTGTCCTAAAAAGTATGGTTAAGGGGTGGGGGGTTGTTGGGTTACGGGTATAGGTTAGATACGTGGGTTTGAGTAGGGTGATCATTGCTCGGCACAACATCGAGGGCCGAAGGGCCTGTTCTGTGCTGTACTGTTCTATATTCTATGTGTTCTAAAACTTGTCAGATGCAAATAAGAATTGTTATTTTTGGAATTAATTGGTTACAACTTGAAAATCATTTAAAAGGTAGTTTGTAGGGCAGCACGGTGGCGTAGTGGTTATCACAACCGCCTCACGGCGCTGAGGTCCCAGGTTCAATCCCGGCTCTGGGTCACTGTCTATGTGGAGTTTGTATGTTCTCCCCGTGTTTGCATGGGTTTCGCCCCTACAACCCAAAAGAAAGAATGTGCATAGCAGGTGGATTGGCCACGCTAAATTGCCCCTTAATTGGAAAAAATAATTGGCTAATCTAAATTTATTTAAAAAAAATGTAGTTTGTAGACAATTTGATTTTCTTCAAAGAATCACAGGAATTATCCTCTGAGACAATAGCCCGAACACAATTTTAAAAGTCAAAGTCTGAAGTCAAAGTCTGAAAATGAAATACGAATACAGAACACTTTCCTAATTCTCTTCCTTTCCTTTCTAGCTCCCTCTGTCTGCCTCTCTGGCTCTCTGTCTGTCTCGCTTTCTCTTTTTCTTTCTCTCTCCTAAAATGGTGGCCAAATCGTCCATGGAGATACTATTTCATATCTGTCTTAAGCGATCCGATCACACCCTAATGTAATCCTAATTGGTTTGTGTTAGACTCAATCACATTTGATTTCCTAGCAAGCTGTCCATCTTCACGATGTAACATTACTTCCAATTGTTGCCTGCTTGCATGTTAAACAATGCAATATTGTGCTTTATCAAAACCAGCAAAAACTGGTCTATTGCTGACCTACCTATTGCCACAATAGATACCTCATGCTGACCTCACTGCTGCAACAATGGAGACCTTATGTTATCTCGTCATGCCACGCTGGGCATAACCCCGAAAATATAATTCAAACTGTCTTTTATAAGATTGTTTCAATGAGAATGTTGGAATCAAATATATATATATATATATATATATATATATATATATATATATATTATTTATGATTTGATGTTTTAACTGTCGATTTATTAAAACCAAGGCAACACAGTCTAAAATGTTTCAGTTTGGATAATCATGGAATGTAATTCACCCTAATCTCAAACGGCGTGAGAATCGTGCAATCCTTCATTCTTATTCCTCGTTACCATGGATTCAATACTTGTCCTTGGAAAAATGTAATCATTTTATCAGACATCTGTGTTAGTTGCAAACTCATGATTGAGTTTGGAAATTATATGTTTCATTCATTTTAAAACTGGGAATTAATATTTATGCTTTAAGAAGCTTTTTACCTATATTAAGTGTATTTAAAATATCTGGCTTCTACAGGGTTATATCGGGGTGGGGGTGATATGGGAGTGGGGGTGATATCGTGGAGGGGGTGATCGTGGATGGGGTGATATCGGGGATATCGGGGAGGGGTTGATATCCGGGTAGGGGTGATATCGGGGTGGGGGTGATATCGGGGTGGGTGATATTGGGGTGGGGGTGATATCGGGGTGGGGTGATATCGGGGTGGGGGTGATATCGGGGTGGGGGTGATATCGGGGTGGTGTGATATCGGGGTGGGGGTGATATCGGGGTGGGAGTGATATCGGGGTGGGGTGATATCGGGGTGATATCGGGGAGTGGGTGATATCGGGTTGGGGGTGATACCGGGGTGGGTGTGATATCCGGGAGGGGGTCCGGGTGGTGCTGCGGTTTCTATGGAGACACAACCACCCCAAAGTCCCCAAATGGGGCCAATGGGCAGCAGAAGCCGTCACGGCGCCTGCGCAACATTCATCCCAGCATTCCCTGCGTGTCGGCGGCGGGCATCTTGTGTTGCCAGGGGAGACCACCGGCGGCCATTTTGTGTTGCAAGGGGAGACTCCTGGCAGCCACCTTGTGTTGCCAGGGGAGGCTGCCGGCGGCCATCTTGTGTTGCCATGGGAGACAAGTGGCGGCCATCATGTGTAGCCGTGGTAGACTCCCGGCGACCATCTTGTGAAGCCAGGGGAGACCCGGCCGCCATCTTGCGTCTCCAGGGGAGACCCGGCCGCCAACTTGTGTCGCCAGGGGAGACTCGGCCGCCATCTTGAGTCGCCAGGGGAGACCCGGCGGCCATAGGGCGAGTCACACCCAGCTGATCGGCCATGGGGGGCGTCACACCCACCCAGATGATCGGCTATGGGGGGATTCATAGACCCAGCTGATCGGCCATGGGGGGAGTCACACCCACCCAGCTGATCGGCCATGGGGTGTCACAGACCCAGCTGATCGGCCATGGGGGCAGTTACACCCAGCTGATCGGCCATGGGGGAGTTACACTCAGCTAATCAACCATGGGGGGAGTCACACCCACCCAACGACAGTCCCTCCTGGTAATGCAGAATGGTTAATCAGGTTGGGGGTGATACCGGGGTGGGTGTGATATCCGGGAGGGGGTCCGGGTGGTGCTGCGGTTTCTATGGAGACACAACCACCCCAAAGTCCCCAAATGGGGCCAATGGGCAGCAGAAGCCGTCACGGCACCTGCGCAACATTCATCCCAGCATTCCCTGCGTGTCGGCGGCGGGCATCTTGTGTTGCCAGGGGAGACCACCGGCGGCCATTTTGTGTTGCAAGGGGAGACTCCTGGCAGCCACCTTGTGTTGCCAGGGGAGGCTGCACAAGGTTAACCATTTATGGTTAACCATAAATGGTTAATGAGGCTGGCTGGGGATGGTCAGTGTGACCGGCTGCGGGAGGAGAGAGATGCCGTGTGGGTGGAGGGCTTTCCTTTCAGCATGGAATTAATGGAACTAAAGGGAAATGTCAGCACCTTCTTCAACTGCTGCCTGAACTGAGTCTGTGTGACGGCGTAAATGGCAGTGTTGGTGCAGCAGCTCAGGAGCTGCAGCATGAAGCCCAATTCCTGAACATAATAATCTAACCATACAGATTCATACCCCAGATAAAACATCCGGCTCCATATAGAATAAACCATTAACGTTGACCATAAGAGGATGAAATTGGCGGAGATAACGAACAATAAAATGATGGATTTCCTCCGACTCTCCATCTCTGGGTCTATGGGACTCCCCCCACTGCTGTGAGCCCGGAGTCTCCTGCGGGCCCTGCTGCTCACCACAATGTGTCTGACGGTGAAAACATTGAGCAGCAGAATCAGGGCAAATGGAACACACGGGGTTAGAATGTGGTGGAGGAACTCGATTGTGACCCAGGCCAGAGATAACACAACACCCTCTGTGACATCACAAAACCAGGGGTTGTTCCCCACCATATACAGACCGGTCAGCATAAACCCCCAGAAAATGTTCTTCAGAAAGCTCAGCACAGTCACTGTTCCCAGAACTACAGCCGCCCTTTTCTCGCTGCAATATTTACTTTTCAGCTTTGGGCAACAAATGGCCACAAATCGATCAAAGGTGAAAGTGACGGTGAACCAGACCGAACAGTCAGTGGCTGCATAAAGCAGGACGGCGTGGATATTACACACGCGGAAGAGCCACAGGAAATCAAACTGTTCCCAATAAACAATGGGAATGTGTCTCAATATCAGATCGACAATAACGACCAGTAGATCCCCCACTGCCATGGCCAACAGGTAACAAGTCACACATTTGGACAGCCCACAGTTTCTTCTCTTCAGGATCACAATTGTGATGAGGTTCACTGCGAGGAAGGGAAATAAATAATGAAATTATAGATCAGCCTGGGAAAGACTTTACAAGTATGGTCCAGGTGGAGCTGACCAAATCAAATAAATATAGACTATTACACTCACTCACGCACATACAGTCACACACACACTCACACAGACACTAACACACTCGCACACATACAGAGTCAGTAATACACTCACACAGACACTAACACTCACACAGACACTAACACACAAACAGGCACTGACACGCACTCACAGAGTCAGTAATGGACTCACACAGACACTAAAACACACATATACACTACCACACATACTCACACATACAATAACACACATAGAGACTAACACACACACAGACACTAACACACACACAGGCACTGAAACACACACTCGTTCCCACACACACAAGCCAACAAACACACCGACACATCCACACACATAAAACGAGGTACACAAATACACATTCATTGACACAAGACCCGCACACAAACAGTCACCTACGCAAATACTCACAGTCACACACACAATCGCACACATACACGATTGCGCACAAACACACATGTATTCACACACGCAAGCCCCCACACTCTCCCACATACACACTGGCACTCATATAAACACATACCCACACACAGTAATACACACTAATACACAGTACACTCACAAACTCAAAACTCACACAGGCTCAAAAACTCACTCACACACACACCAACACACATCTACACTTGTAAACCCATGCGCACATATACGCTAATACCCAGACACACACACACACACACACAATACCTACACACACACCCAACTACACACATACACATACAGAGACACAATAATGAATGCAGCCAGACACACCCAACCATGTATCAACCACATCCACTCACAACTACACACAATCTCACAGGTCCACACACATTCACGGCCAGACACACCCATCCTCAGGCACTCCCAACACACACAATCACACCCACACAGACACATACCTACACACACACACAAATACTGCGCCCTACACGCAAACCAACAAGTACCCATCCAATACACATGTTCACCCACAACCACTCCTACACACGCACCCTGACACACAACCACACACACGCCCTCACACACTCACTGCCACACATACAAACACCCCCACCCCACCCCACTTACACATATATACTCATGCGCACACATTCACACTCATTTTTTTATTATTTTTAAATTTTATTTAGAATATCCAATTCATTTTTTTCCAAATAAGGCGCAATTTAACATGGCCAATCCACCTAACATGCACATTTTTGGGTTGTGGGGGTGAAACCCACGCAGACACGGGGAGAATGTGCAGACACCTCACAGAAAGTCACCCAGGGCCGGGATTCAACCCGGGTCCTCAGCGCCATAGGCAGCAATGCTAAACACTGTGCCACCGTGCTGCCCTACATTCACACTCATTAAACACCCAAACACACACACAGACACACACCACACATACCCAGACACACACCAACCCCACACACACAGTCAAACATTCACACACACACCCACGATCACGCAATGCCAGTAAACGAAAACATACATTCCCCCACACACAACAGACCCACGGACACTCACACACACCCTGACATACACCCCCTCACACAAACGTTCACACACTCTCTCACACAAACCCTTACAAACACACCATCACACAAACCCTCACACACACACCCTCACAAACTCACACCCTCACACACGCTCACACACACCTTCACACACACCCTCACACAAACCCTCACACAACACCTCTCACCCCCTCACACACACCCTCACACATACCCTCACACACACACACACACACTCAGACACACACGCTCACAAAGAGTCACACCGACGCACATACACACATCCTCACACACACCCTCAAAGACACACACTCACACGCACCCTCATACACTCAAATCCACACACACACCCTCACACACAGAAAAATTCACACACTCACCCTCACACATACCCTCACACACATCCACACACACACCCTCACACACACACCCACACACAAACATTCTCACACACACCCTCACACATACCCTCACACACACACACACACCCGCACACACACCCTTTCACACAAACGTTCACACACACACCCTCACACAAACCCTCACACATACCCTCACACACACACCCTCACACAGACCCTCACACACACCCTCACACAAGCACTCACACACACCCCTCATACACCCCCTCACACACACCCTCACACACACTCTCTCTCTCACACACACCCTTACACGCTCACACTCACACACTCACACACACATACACCCACACTCACGCACACACAGACACACCCTCACATAGACACCCTCATAGACACACACCCTCACACAAACCCTCACACACACACCCTCCCAATCTCTCACAGGGACTTACACACTCACTCACACACACACCCTCTCACGCACACACTTACATACACATATTCACACACACCCTCACACACCCTCATACACACCCTCATACAGACACACACCCTCACACACACACACCCTCACACACACACACCCTCACACACTCACTCACATACGCTCACATACCCTCACGCACATCCTCACTGTCACCCCCACACCCACCCACACACCCTCTCACAAACACACACCCTCAGAAACACAGACACACACACACGCACACACACTCTCTCACACACGCACCCTCACACACACCCTCGCACACACACACTCACACAAACCCTCACACAGACACACCGTCACACACACACACATACACCCTCACACACGCTCACACATACCCTCACACTCCCCCACACACACCCTCACACACACACCCGCACACACACCCTCACACACATATGCACCCTCACACTCACACACACACACACACCCACACAGACGAGCACACACACACACACACCCTCACACACGCACACATCCTAACACACACCCTCGTACACAAACACCCTCACACAACCCCTCACATACACACATACCCTATCACACCCACCCACACACTCACAGGGACTTACACACTCACTCACACACAAACCCTCATACACACACACTCACACACACAGTCACACCAACCCTCACACACACCCGGACAATACACAGTCACACACACCCTCACACATACCCTCATACACACCCTCATACACACACAACCTCACACACACCTAACGACCCACTCTCTCACAGGCCCATGCAGATACTCTCACACAACCTGAAACACACACGGACCCAACAAAGAACATACTCACAAACGGACTCACTCACAATTTCATACACACACACAACCCCCGGGTGGGGATGGGTGTCTGATGGGTGTGTCGCACATTGTATACTGTCAGTGGTGTGTGGTGTGCTGGGTTCCTGATGCGGCTGTGGGACATTGTGTTCTGTCAGTGGTCTGTGGTGTACTGGGTGCCAGATGGGACTGTGGTACATTGTGTACTGTCAGTGGCCTGTGGTGTGATGGGTGCTTGATTGTGATGTGTAACATTGTGAACTGTCAGTGGTGTGCCGTGTGCCAGTTGCCTGATGGGGCTGTGGTACATTATGTACTGCCAGTGGTGTGTGGTGTGCTGGGTTCCTGATGGGAGTGTGGAACATTGTGCACTGTCAGCGATGTGTGGTGTGCTGGGTTCCTGATGGGGGTGTGGTGCATTTTGTACTGTCAGTGGTGTGTGGTGTGCTAGGTGCCTAATGGGTGTGTGGTACATTGTGTAATTTCAGTGGTGTGTGGAGTGCTGGGTGCCTGATGGGGCTGAGGAACATTGTGTACAGTCAGTGGTGTGTGTTGCGCTGGGTGCTGATGGGCTGTGGTACATGTTGTACTGTCAGTGGTGTGCTGGGTTCCTGATGGGGCTGTGGAACATTGTGTACTGTCAGTGGTGTGTGGTGTGCTGAGTGTCTGATGGTGTTCTGGTACATTGCGTACGTCAGTAACCTTCTGTGTGTCTGACTGTGCTGTGGTACATTCTGTACTGTCACTTTTGTGTAGTGTGCTGGGTGCCTGATGGGGCTGTGGGACATTGAGTACTGTCAGTGGTGTGTGGTGTTCTGGGTGCCAGATGTCGGCAAGGCACATTGTGTGCTGTCAGTGGTGTGTGGTGTGTTGGGTTCCTGAGTAGGCTGTGTGTGTGCTGTGTTGGGTTCCTGATTGGGCTGTGGTACATTGTGTACTGTCAGTGGTGTGTGGTGTGATGGGCGCCTGATGGGGAGGGGGGTGGAACATTGTGTACGTTCAGTGGTGTGTGGAATGCTGGGTGACTGATGGGGGTGTGGTACATTGTGTGCTGTCAGAGGTGTGTATGTGTGTGTGCTGGGAGCCTGATGGGGCTGTGGTACATTGTGTACTGTCAGTGGTGTGTGGAGTGCTGGGTGCCTGATGGGGCGGTCGGATATTGTGTACAGTCAGTGGTGTTTGTGTGCTGGGTGCCTGATGGTGGTGTGGTACATTGTGTACTGTCAGTGGTGTGTGGTGTGCTGGGTGCCTGATGGGGATATAGTACATTGTGTACTGTCAGTGGTGTGTCGTGTGCCAGTTGCCTGATGGGGGTGTGGGACATTGTATGATGTCAGTGGTGTGTGGTGTGCTGGGTTCCTGATGGGGGTGTGGTGCATTGTGTTCTGTCAGTGGTGTTTTGTGTGTTGGGTTCCTGATGGGGCTGTGGTACATTGTGTACTGCCAGTGGCGTGTGGTGTGATGGGGGCTTGAAATGAAATGAAATGAAAATCGCTTATTGTCACGAGTAGACTTCAATGAAGTTACTGTGAAAAGCCCCTAGTCGCCACATTCCGGCGCCTGTCCGGGGAGGCTGGTACGGGAATCGAACCGTGCTGCTGGCCTGCTTGGTCTGCTTTATAAGCCAGTGATTTAGCCTTGTGAGCTAAACCAGCCCCTTGAGCTAAACCAGCCCCTGGCTTGATGGGGGTGTGGTACATTGTGTACTTTCAGTGGTGTGTGGAGTTCTGGGAGCCTGATGGGGCTGAGGAGCATTGTGTACTTTCAGTGGTGTGTGGTGTGCTGGGTGCCTGATGGGGCTGTGGTACATGTTGTACTGTCAGTGGTGTGCTGGGTTACTGATGGGGCTGTGGAACATTGTGTACTGTCAGAGGTGTGTGGTGTTCTGAGTGTCTGATGGTGTTGTGGTACATTGTGTACGTCAGTGACATTCTGGGTGTCTGACTGTGCTGTGGTACATTCTGTACTGTCACGTGTGTGGTGTGCTAGGTGCCTGATGGGGCTGTGGGACATTGAGTACTGTCAGTGGTGTGTGGTGTTCTGGGTTCCAGATGGGGTTGTGGTAATTGTGTACTGTCAGTGGTGTGTGGTGTGCTGGGTGCCTGATGTCGGCAAAGTACATTGTGTGATGTCACTTGTGTGTGGTGTGTTGGGTTCCTGATTGGGCTTTTGAACATTGTGTACTGTCAGTGGTGTGTGGTGTGATGGGCGCCTGATGGGGGGGGGGGGGAGGGGGGGTGGTTGAGACATTGTGTACTTTCAGTGGCGTGTGGAATGCTGGGTGACTGATTGGGGTGTGGTACATTGTGTGCTGTCAGACGTGTGTGTGTGTGCTGGGAGCCTGATGGGGCTGTGGTACATTGTGTACTTTCAGTGGTTTGTGGTGTGCTGGGTGCCTGATGGGTGTGTGGTACATTGTTTACTTTCAGTGGTGTGAGGAGTGCTGGGTGCCTGATGGGGCGGTCGGATATTGTGTACAGTCAGTGGCGTGTGTGTGCTGGGTGCCTGATGGTGGTGTGGTACATTGTGCACTCTCAGTGGTGTGTGGTGTGCTGGGTGCCTGATGGGGATATGGTACATTGTGTACTGTCAGTGGTGTGTCGTGTGCCAGTTGCCTGATGGGGTTGTGGGACATTGTATGATGTCAGTGGTGTGTGGTGTGCTGGGTTCCTGATGGGTTGTGGTGCATTGTGTTCTGTCAGTGGTGTTTTGTGTGTTGGGTTCCTGATTGGGCTGTGGTACATTGTGTACTGCCAGTGGCGTGTGGTGTGATGGGTGCTTGATGGGGGTGTGGTACATTCTGTACTTTCAGTGGTGTGTGTAGTGCTGGGTACCTGATGGGGCTGTGGAGCATTGTGTACTTTCAGTGGTGTGTGGTGTGCTGGGTGCCTGATGGGGCTGTGGTACATTATGTACTGTCAGTGGTGTGTGGTGTGCTGGGTGCCTGATGGGGCTGTCGGACATTGTGTACTGTCAGTGGTGTGTGTGTGTGTGTGCTGGGAGCATGATGGGGCTGTGGTACATTGTGTACTGTCAGTGGTGCGTGGTGTGCTGGGTGACTGATGCGGGTTTGGTTTATTGTGTACTGTCAGTGGTGTGTAGTGTTCTGGGTGCCTGATGGTGATGTGTAAAATTGTGTACTGTCAGTGTTGTGCAGGGTGCCTGATGGGTCTTTGGTACTTTGTGTGCTGTCAGTGGTGTGTGGTGTGCTGGGTGCTTGATGGTGTTGTGGTACAATGTGTACGTCAGTGACCTTCTGGGTGTCTGACTGTGCTGTGGTGCATTATGTACTGTCACTTGCGTGTGGTGTTCTGGGTGCCAGATGGGATTGTGGTAATTGTGTACTGTCAGTGATGTGTGGTGTGCTGGGTGCCTGATGTGGGCCAGGCACATTGTGTACTGTCAGTGGTTTGTGGTGTGCTGGGTGCCTGATGGGGCTGTGGTACATTGTGTATTGTCAGTGTTGTGTGGTGTGCTGGGTGCCTGATGGGGCTGTGGTACATTGTGTACTGTCAGTGGTGTGTGATGTTTTGGGTGCCTGATGGGGATATGGTACATTGTGTATTGTCAGTGGTGTGTGGTGTGCTGGGTGCCTGATGGGGCTGTTTTACATTGTGTACTGTCAGTGATGTGTGGAGTGCTGGGTGCCTGATGGGGCTGTGGTACATTGTGTATTGTCAGTGGCGTGTGGTGTGCTGGATATCTGATGGTGCTATGGTACATTATGTACTGTCAGTTATGTGTGGTGTGCTGGGTGCCTGATGGGACAGTGTGACAATTTGTACTGTCAATGGTGTGTGGTGTGCTGGGTCACTGATGGGACTGTGGTATATAACATATACCATCGAACATAGAACATTACAGCACAGTACAGGCCCTTCTGCCCTCGATGTTGTGCCGTCCTTGAAATCCCTCTAAAGTCCCTCTACATCATTCCCTTCTCGTCCATTTGCCTGTCCAATAACCGTTTGAATGCTTTGAGTGTTGGCGAGTCCACGACTGTTTCAGGCAGGACATTCCACGTCCTTATCTCACTCTGAGTAACGGACCTATCTCTGTGATATATCTATCTCCCCTCAATTTAAATCTATGTCCCCTCGTGTTGGACATCACCATCCGAGGAAAAAGGCTCTCAATGTCAACCCTATCTAATCCTCTGATCATCCTGTATGGCTCAATTAATTCACCTCAACTTCTCTGAAGCGGAAACAGCCTCAAGTCCTTTAGCATTTCCTAGTAAGATCTTCCCTCCATACCAGGCAACATTCTTGTAAATCTCCTCTGTACAATTTCCAATGCTACCACATCCTTCCTATAATGTGGCGACCAGGACTGCACGCAGTACTCCAAATGCGGCCGCACCAGAATTTTGTACAACTGCAACATGACCTCATGGCCCCGAAACTCAATTCCTCTACCAATAAAAGCTAACACACCGTACGCCTTCTTAACAACCCTCTCAACCTGGGTGGCAACTTTCAGGGACCTATGGACATATACACCGATATCTCTCTGCTCGTCCACACTACCAAGAATCTTACCATTAGCCCACCAACTCCACCGACTTTAGTGTCATCCGCAAATTTACTCACCCATCCTTCTACGCCCTCCTCCAGGTCATTTATAAAAATGACAAACAGCAACGGCCCCAAAACAGATCCTTGTGGCACACCACTAGTAACTGGACACCAGTCAGAATATTTCCCATCAACCACCACTCTTTGTCTTCTATCAGCTAGCCAATTTCTGATCCAAACTGCTAAATCACCCTGAATCCCATGCCTCTGTATTTTCTGCAATAGCCTACCGTGCGGAACCTTATCAAATGCTTTACTGAAATCCATATACACCACATCAACTGTTTTACCCTCATCCGCCTGTTTGGTCACCTTCTCGAAGAACTCAATGAGGTTTGTGAGGCACGACCTACCCTTCACAAAATCATGTTCACTATCTCTAATCAAATTATTTCTTTCCAGATGATTATACATCCTATCTCTTAGGAAAAGCCCTAACAGGGTGACCTCTCCTTTCCTATTTCTTAACTCAGCCCAGACTACCTCAGTATTCGAGTCCTCATCAAATGTCCTCTCAGCCACCGTAATACTGTCCTTGATTAACAATGTCACCCCTCCCCCTCCCTTACCACCTTCCCTGAACTTTCTGAAATATCTAAACCCCGGCACCTGCAACAACCATTCCTCGCCCTGCTCTATCCATGTCTCCGAAATGGCCACAACATTGATGTCCCTCTTACTAACCCATGCCACAAGCTCACCCACCTTATTCTGGATGCTCTTGGCATTGAAGTAGACCCACTTTAGACCACCTTCCTTCCTGCAACTTTGAAACCTTACTCATGATCTCACTACTCTCAGCTTCTTGTGTTCTGGAGCTACAATTTAGGTTCCAAATTCCCTTGCTGAAGTATTTTATACCCTTCCGAAGAGTATTAGCAAACCACCCCCCGAGGATATTAGTACCCCTGGTCCAGGAGTAGACCATCCCGTTTGTAGAGGTCCCACCTACCCCAGAATGAACCCCAATTGTCCAGGTAACTGAAACCCTCCATCCTGCACCATCCCTGCAGCCACGTGTTAAACTGCTCTCTCTCCCTATTCCTCAACTCGCTAGCACATGGCGTGGGTTACAACCCAGAGATAATAACTCTGTTTGTTCTAGCTCTAAATTTCCACCCTAGCTCCCTGAATTCCTGCCTTACATCCCTATCCCTTTTCCTACCTATGTCGTTGGTACCTACGTGGACCACGACATGGGGCTGCTCCCCCTCCCCCTTAAGGACCCCAAAATCACGATCTGAGACATCGTAAAGTAAGTGAATTTAAAGGTTTACAATCACCTTCCCGACAGGCCCCTGCTCCCGCCGAAAATCCGGAGGCCGCTCCTGCTGTAATGTAAGTGAATGTAAAGGTTTACACTCACCCTCCCGACAGGCCCCTGCTCCCGCCGAAAATCCAGAGCTAAATTCCCAACAACACAAACTCGACAAACCCATCCACATCACACCCACTAACGTTCCCTGAACCAACCAGTAGGCGCTGGGTTAGCTCACTGGGCTAAATCGCTGGTTAAGCAGCCCAAGCAGGCCAGCAGCACGGTCCCATTCCCTTACCAGCCTCCCCAGACAGGCGCCGGTATGTGGCGACCAGCGGCTTTTCACAGTAACTTTATTGAAGCCTACTCGAGACAATAAGCGAATTTTCATTTTCAGTTTTCATTTTCAACCTCCAGAAACTCATCCTCTTACTTGAGAAAGGACGCACTGGCACTGGAGGGTGTGCCGAGGAGATTCACTAGGTTCACCCCAAAGCTGAAGGGTTTGGATTACGAGGAGAGGTTGAGAAGACTGGGACTGAACTCGTTGGAATTTAGAAGGATGCGGGGGGGAGGGGGGGGGGGTGGGGGGAGGGGGGGGGGGTCTTAAAGAAACGTATAGAATTATGAATGGAATAGATAGGATAGATGGAGGAAGGTTGTTTCCAGTGGCGGGTGAAAACAGAACTAGGGGGCACAGCCTCAAATAATGGGAAGTAGATTTAGGACTGAGTTTAGGAGGAACTTCTTCACCCAACGTGTTGTGAATCTATGGAAGTCCTTGCCCAGTGAAGCAGTTGAGGCTCCTTCATTAAATGTTTTTAACGTAAAGATTGATCGTTTTTTGAAGAATAAAGGGATTAAGGGTTATGGTGTTCGGTTCGGAAAGTGGAGCTGACTCCACAAAAGATCAGCCATGATCTCCTGGAATGGCGGAGCAGGCTCGAGGGGCCAGATTGCCGACTCCTGCTCCTAGCTCTTATGTTCTTATATTATCATCTCCACTAACGTCCCAATAACACAACTTCCAAGAACATATCCACATCACCTCCACTAACTTCCGAATAACACAACCTCCAGAAACATATCCTCATCATCTCTGATAAGCTCAAATACCACAACCTCCAGAAACCCATCCTCATCACCTCCACTAACTTCCCAATAACACAACCTCCAGAAACCCATCCACATCCCCTCCACTAACTATGCAATAACACAACCTCCAGAAACCCATCCTCATCACCTCCACTAACTTCCCAATAACACAGCCTCCAGAAACACATCCTCATCACCTCCACTAACTCCCCAATAACACAACATCCAGAAACACATCCTCATCACCTCCACTAACTTCCCAATAACAGAACTGGACATGGAATGAAAATGATCTGATTTCACATTCGTTGGAAATGATAAAAATGATTGTGTGAGACTGTGGAGAATTTCAATCTCAGAATGAGAATATTGCTATTGAGATGCTGCCAGACTGGGAACCAATGTGGATCAGTGAGCACAGGGATGGTATGTGACTGGGATTGGGTAAGGGTTAGGATATGAAATGAAATGAAAGTTGTTTATTGTCACGAGTAGACTTCAATGAAGTTTCTGTGAAAAAACCCTAGTCGCCACATTCCGGCGCCGTATCGGGGAGGCTGTTACGGGAATCGATTCATGCTGCTGGTCTGCTTGGTCTGCTTTCAAAGTCAGCCTTTTAGCACATTGTGCTAAACAGCCCCTGCCCGAAGCAGCCCCTGCCCGAAGCAGCCCTTGCTATATGGATAGCAGTTTGGGGTAACCTGTTTTTCATAAAGATTTGTAACACCAATTGGATGACTAGAATTTAATCGCAATAGTCCAGTGTGGATGTAACACAGACACACAGATGATGGATTATTTTGCGGATGGGGTGAGGCCACGGCGTGTGGGCAGGATTGGAAATGGAGAACATCTGGATATAAATAATTTCAGTGTCAAAGGGAGTGCGGAGATTGTGAACAGACTCCGATTTCAGCCAGGGAGCGGTGTGGATAGTGGATAGGGACTGAGATTAGTGACTGGAACTGAAGAACATGCATTCAATCTTTCCAAGATGGAAATGACCAGAGCAATAATACACTTAATGTAGCTAATACAATAAATAACTGGACAGGGAGACTTACCAGGGACACCGACAACAGCCAGGAGGGGATAATAACCCGCTTGAATTATATACAGTGCAGCTTGCATCCACCATACTGAAGCGAACGGATCTCGAGAAATCCAATAAAGACCATAGGATAAACTCCTCTCCATTGCTGTAACGTTCCAGTGGGTAGTTCCCAGATTCTGATCCATTGCTGTAAAGTTCCTGTGGATAGTTCCCAGATTCTGATCCGTCCTCTCAGTCTCTCTGGAGCCGCTGATCTCTGTCAGTGTTGGAATTGTCGGTCCCCCTGACAGTTTGGGATAACCCATGAAAGGAATCGCTTATTAATAGCAGAGAGAAACCCTCCAGTGACACGGTTCGGATCCATGGAGACTGACATTCATCACACTCACTAAACAAACAGGCTCAGTTAACCCCTTTCAATCCAATACTTTTTATATCACAATGAAATTGAAGATTAACCGGGTCTGAATTGGCTGTGTGACAGTGACTGAGGGATGCAGTGTGGAAATAGTGCAAACACTGACCCTGATATTCAATCCTCATTGATATCTGAGTGTCTCCAGGGACTGGGGGATTGTCAATGTCCCATTCTGTTTATAAAATGAGAGAGGGATAAACCCTGGAGTATCTCTCTTTGTATCTCTCTTTGTATCTCTCTGTATTACTCTCTGTATCACCAACTCTATATCTATCTCAGAATCCCACTCTGCATCTCTCTCTGTATCACTAGCCCTAAGTATATATCTGACTCTGTCAGAACGGAGGGCAGGGGAAAGATTGGCAGGGAGGAAATGATGTAATCCGTGACCAGCAGAACCAGGGACTGCATTCCTGTATCTCCGTGTGTGTGTATCTGTCCCGGTGCCTGTCTCTGTATCTCTGTGTCTCTCTCTACCTCCCTGTGTATGTTCTCTGTATCTCTCTCTGTACCTCTTTCTGTACTTCCCTCTGTATCTCTTTCTGTATCTCTCTCTGAATCTCTCTCTCTGTATCTCTCTGTGTGTATCTGTCGCTGTATGTCTCTGTATCTCTGTGTCTCTGTACCTCCCTCTATCTCTCTATGTATCTATTTCAATGTATTTCTCTCTGTATCACCCTCTCAGTATCTCTCTCAGAATCCCTCTCTGCAGTCCCTGGGAAGTATATCATTATGTACAGTGGTGCCTGGGTAGTATATCATTATTTACGGTGAACCCTGGGCAGTATATCATTATTTACAGTGGTCCCTGTGTAGAATATCATTATTTACAGAGGTCCCTGGGCAGTATATCATTATTTACGGTGATCACTGGGCAGTATATAATTATCTACAGTGGTCCCTGGGTAGAATGTCATTATTTAAAGTGGTCCCTGAGCAGTATATCATTATTTACAGTGATCCCTGTATATAATATCATTATTTAAAGTGGTCCCTGGGTAGTATATCATTATTTACAGTGGCGTCTGTGTAGGATATCAGTATTTACAGTGGTCCCTGGGCAGTATATGATTATTTACAGTGATCACTGGGTAGTATATCATTATTTACAGTGGTCCCTGGATAGATAATCATTATTTACAGTGGCCCCTGGTTAGTATATCATTATATACAGTTGTCGCTGGGCAGTATATCATTATATACAGTTGTCACTGGGTAGTATATCATCATTTACTGATCCCTGGGCAGTTTATCATTATTTAGAGTGGTCCCTGGGCAGTATATCATTATTTACAATGATCCGTGAGCATTATATCATTATTTACAGTGAACCCTGGGCAGTGTATCATGATTTACAGTGATCCCTGGGCAGTACATCATTATTATCAGTATTCCCTGGACAGTATATCATTATTTACAGTGGGCCTTGGGTAGTATATCATTATTTACGGTGATCCCTGGGTAGTCTATCTTTATTTACTGTGATTCCTGTGTAGAATATCATTATTTACAGTGGTCCCTGGTAAGTGTATCATTATTTTCAGTTGTCCCTGGGTAGAATATCAATATTTACAGTGGAATGTGTAGTATATAATTATTTACAGTGGTCCCTGGCTAGTATATCATTATTTACAGTGACCTCTGGGTAGTATATCATTATTTACAGATGTCCCTGGGCAGTATATGATTATTTACATTGATCACTGGGTAGTATATCGTTATTTACAGTGGTCCCTGGGTAGATAATCATTATTGACAGTGACTCTGGGCAGTATAACATTATTTACTGTGGTCTTTGAGTAGATAATCATTATTTACAGTGGCCCCTGGTTAGTATATCATTATATACAGTTGTCGCTGGGCAGTATATCATTATATACAGTTGTCAATGGGTAGTATATCATTATTTACTGTGGTCCCTCGGCAGTATATCATTATTTAAAGCGATCCCTGGGCAGTTTATTATTATTTACTTTCGTCCCTGGGCAGCATATTATTATTTACAATGATCCATGAGCAGTATATCATTATTTACAGTGAACCCTGGGCAGTGTATCATGTTTTACAGTGATCCCTGGGCAGTACATCATTATTATCAGTATTCCCTGGACAGTATATCATTATTTACAGTGGGTCTTGGGTAGTATATCATTATTTACGGTGATCCCTGGGTAGTATATCATTATTTACTGTGATTCCTGTGTAGAATATCATTATTTACAGTGGTCCCTGGGATATAGATCATTATTTGCAGTGGTCTCTGGGTAGATTATCATTATTTACAGTTGTCCATGTTTTGAATATCATTATTTACAGTGGCCTCTGGGTAGTATATCATTATTTACAGTGGTCCCTGGGCAATATATGATTATTTACAGTGATCACTGGGTAGTGTATCATTATTTTCAGTGGTCCCTGGGTAGCTAATCATTATCTACTGTGACTCTGGGCAGTATATCATTATTTACTGTGGTCTTTGAGTAGATAATCATTATTTACAGTGACACCTGGTTAGTATATCATTATATCCAGTTGTCGCTGGGCAGTATATCATTATATACAGTTGTCCCTGGGTGGAATACCATTATTTATAGTGGTCCCTTGGCAGTATATCACTATTTACAGTGGACCTTGGGCAGCATATGCTTATTTACAGTGGTCCCTCGGCAATATACCATTATTTACAGTGGACCCTGTGTAGTATATCATTATTTACAGTGGTCCATGGGTAGTATATAATTAATTGCAGTAATCCCTGGGCATTATTTCATTATTTAGAATGGTCCCTGTGTAGTATATCTTTATTTACAGTTGTCCCAGGGTAGTGCATCATTGTTTTCAGTGGTACCTGGGTAGTTTATCATTATTTGCAGTGGTCCCTGGGCAGTGTATCATTATTTACAGTGATCCCTGGGTAGAATATCATTTACTGTGGTCCCTGGGCTGTATATCATTATTTACAGTAGTCCCTGGGTAGAATACCATGGTTTGAAGTGGTCCATGTGTAGAATATCATTATTTATATTATTTTCTGGGTAGTATATCATTATTTACAGTGGTCCCTGGGCAGTATATCATTATTTACAGTTGACCATGTGTACTATATCATTATTTACAGCTGTTCCTGGGCAATATATAATTATTTAGAGCGGTCACTGGGCATTAGAATCATTATTTACAGTAGCCCTGGGTAGCATATCTTTACTTACAGTTACCCATGGATAGTATATCATTATTTACAGCGGTTCCTGGGCAATATATCATTATTTAGAGCGGTCACTGGGCATTATATCATTATTTACAGTGGCCCTGGGTAGCATTTCATTATTTACAGTTATCCATGGATAGAATATGATTATTTGCATTGGTCCCTGGGTAGTATATCATTGTTTACAGTGGTCCCTGGGTAGAAAATCATTATTTACAGTGGTCCCTGCGTAGAATATAATTGTTTACAGTGGTCCCTGGACAGTATATAATTATTTACAGTGGTCACTGGGCAGAATATAATTATTTACAGTAGGCCCTGGGTAGAAAATCATTGTTTACTGTGGTCTCTGGGTAGAATATCATTGTTTACAGAGGTCTCTGTGTAGACAATCTTTATATACAGAGTTGCCTGGGTTGCATATCTTTATTTACAGTTGTTCCAGGGATGTAATGTCATTATTTACAGAGATCCCTCGGCAGTATATCATTATTCACAGCGGTCCCTGGGCAGTATATCATTATTTACTGTGATCCCTCGGTTGAATACAATTGTTCACAGTGGTCCCTGTGTAGAATGTCATTATTTACAGATGACCCTGGGTAATATATCATTAATTACAGAGTTCCCTGGGCAGTATATCATTATTTACAGTGATCACTGAGCAGTGTATCATTATTTACAGTAGTCCATGGGTAGTATATCATTATTTACAGTTGTCCGTCGGCAGTATATCATTATTTACAGTGGAACCTGTGTAGTATATCATTATTTACAGTGGTCCCTGGGTAGTATATCATTTTTTGTTGTACTCCCTGTGCATTATATCATTATTTACAGTTGTCCCTGGGTAGTATATCATTATTTACAGTGGTCCCTGGGTAGTGTATCATTGTTTACAATGGTAACTGGGTAGTTGTTTCATTATTTACAGTGGTCCCTGGGTACTATATCATTATTTACTGTTGTCCCTGTGTAGTATATTATTATTTACAGAGGTCCCTGGTCAGTATGTCATTATTTACATTGGACCCTGTGTAGTATGTCATTATTTAGAACATAGAACATAGAATGATACAGCGCAGAACAGGCCCTTTGGCCCACGATGTTGCACCGGCAAGGGAAGTCAAAAACTAAAGCCCATCTAACTTACACTCTGCCACTATCATCCATATGCTTAACCAATAAACTTTTAAATGCCCTCAATGTTGTCGCGTTCACTACTGTTGCAAGTAGGGCATTCCACTGCCTCACCATTCTTTGCGTAAAAAATCTACCTCTGACGTCTGTCCTATATATATTACCCCTCAATTTAAGGCTATTCCCCCTCGTGCTAGCAACATCCATCCGCGGGAGAAAACTCTCACTGTCCACCCTATCTAAACCTCTGATCATTTTGTATGCCTCAATTAAGTCACCTCTTAACCTTCTTCTCACTAACGATTTTCCCTCCATACCAGGGAACATCCTGGTAAATCTCATCTGCTCCCGTTCCAAAGCTTCCACGTCCTTCCTATAATGAGGCGACCAGAACTGTACGCAATACTCCATATGCGGCCGTACCAGAGTTTTGTACAGCTGCAACATGACCTCATGGCTCTGGAACTCAATCCCTCTACCAATAAAGGCTAACACACCACAGGCCTTCTTCACAACCCTATCAACCTGGGTGGCAACTTTCAGGGATCTATGTACATGGACACCGAGATCCCTCTGCTCATCCACACTGCGAAGAATTTTACCATTAGCCAAATATTCCGCATTCCTGTTATTCTTTCCAAAGTGAATCACCTCACACTTCTCTACATTAAACTCCATTTGCCACCTCTCAGCCCAGCTCTGCAGCTTATCTATGTCCCTCTGTAACCTGCAACATCCTTCCAGACTGTCTACATCTCCCCCGACTTTAGTGTCGTCTGCAAATTTACTGACCCAACCTTCTGTGCCCTCCTCTACGTCATTTATAAAAATGACAAACAACAACGGCCCCAGAACAGATCCTTGTTGTACGCCACTCGTAACTGAACTCCATTCTGAACGTTTGCCATCAACCTCCACCCTCAGTCATCTTTCAACGAGCCAGTTTCTGATCCACATCTCTAAATCACCCTCAATCCCCAGCCTCCGTGTTTTCTGCATTAGACGACCGTGGGGAACGTTATCAAACGCTTTACTGAAATCCATATAAACCACATCAACTGCTCTACCCTCGTCTACCTGTTCAGTCACCTTCTCAAAGAACTCGATGAGGCTTGTGATGCATGACCTACCCTTCCCAAAACCATGCTGACTATACCTAATCATATTATTCCTATCTAGATGATTATAAATCGTATCTCTTATAATCCTCTCCAAGACTTTTCCCACAACAGACGTGAGGTTCACCAGCCTATAGTTACCGGGGTTATCTCAACTCCCCTTCTTGAACAAAGGGACCACATTTGCTATCCTCCAGTCCCCTGGCACTATTCCTGTAGCCAATGATGACATTAAAATCAAAGCCAAAGGCTCAGCAATTTCTTCTCTCGCTTCCCAGAGAATCCTATGATAAATCCCATCAGGCCCCAGGGACTTATCTATTTTCACCTTGTCCAGAATTGCCAACACTTCTTCCCTATGCACCTCAATGCCTCTATTCTAATAGCCTTGGTCTCAGCATTCTCCTCCACAACATTATATTTTTCCTAAGTGAATACTGATGAAAAGTATTCATTTAGTATCTCGCTTATCTCCTCAGCCTCCACACACAACTTCCCACCACTGTCCTTGACTGGCCGTACTCTTACCCTAGTCATTATTTTATTCCTGACATACCTATTGAAAGCTTTTGGGTTTTCCTTGATCCTACCTGCCAAAGACTTCTCATGTCCCCTCCTTGCTCGTCTTAGCTCTCTCTTTAGATCCTTCCTTGCTTCCTTGTAACTATCAAGCGCCCTAACTGAAACTTTACGCCTCATCTTCACATAGGCCTCCTTCTTCCTCTTAACAAGAGATTCCACTTCTTTGGTAAACCACGGTTCCCTCGCTCGACCCCTTCCTCCCTGCCTGACTGGTACGTACTTATCAAGAACATGCAATAGCTATTCCTTGAACAAGCTCCACATATCCAGTGTGCCCAACCGTTGCAGCCTACTTCTCCAACCTACACATCCTAGGTCATGTCTAATGGCATCATAATTGCCCTTCCCCCAGCTATAACTCTTGCCCTGCGGGGTATACTGATCCCTTTCCATCACTTCCGTAAATGTCACCAAATTGTGGTCACTGTTTCCAACGTGCTCACCTCCCTCCAGATCTAACACCTGGCCTGGGTCATTACCCAAAACCAAATCCAATATGGCCTCGCCTCTTGTTGGCCTGTCAACATATTGTGTCAGGAAACCCTCCTGCACACATTGTACAAAGAACGACCCATCTAATGTACTCGAACTATATCTTTTCCAGTAAATATTTGGAAAGTTAAAGTCTCCCATAATAACTACCCTGTTACTTTCGCTCTTTTCCATAATCATCGTCGCCATCCTTTCCTCTACATCCCTAGAACTATTAGGTGGACTATAGAAAACTCCCAACAGGGTGACCTCTCATTTCCTGTTTCTAACCTCAGCCCATACTCCCTCGGAAGAAGAGTCCCCATCTAGCATCCTTTCCGCCACCGTAATACTGTCCTTGACGAGCAGCGCCACACCTGCCCCTCTTTTGCCCCCTTCTCTGAGCTTACTAAAACACCTAAACCCCGGAACCTGCAACAACTATTCCTGTCCCTGCTCTATCCATGTCTCTGAAATGGCCACAACATCGAAGTCCCAGGTGCCAACCCATGCTGCCAGTTCCCCTACCTTATTTCGTATACTCCTGGCATTGAAGTAGACACACTTCGAACCACCTACCTGAACACTGGCACCCTCCTGCGAAGTCAAATCTGTGCTCCTGACCTCTATACTCTCAATTTCCCGTACCCCAAAACTACAATCCAGGTTCCCATGCCCCTGCTGAATTAGTTTCAACCCCCCCAAAGTGCATTAACAAATCCCCCCCCAGGATATTGATGGCCCTCAGGTTCAGATGTAGACCATCCTGTCTATAGAGGTCCTACCTTCCCCAGAAAGAGCCCCAGTTATCCAGAAATCTGAATCCCTCCCGCCTGCACCATCCCTGTAGCCACGTGTTTAATTGCTCTCTCTCCCTATTCCTCATCTCACTATCACGTGGCACGGTCAACAACCCAGAGATAACAACTCTGTTTGTTCTCGCTCTGAGCTTCCATCCTAGCTCCCTAAAGGCCTGCCTGACATCCTTGTTCCCTTTCCTACCTATGTTGTACGCCATGACGTACCCCTGGTAAGTCCCCTCCACCCCCCACAAGTGTCCAAAACGGTATACTTGTTACTCAGGGGAATGACCGCAGGGGGTCCCTGCACTGACTGCTTCTTCCCAGTCCCTCTTACAGTTACCCATCTATCTCCAGTCTTTGGTGTAACAACTACCCTGAAGCTTCTATCTATGCCCCCCTCTGCCTCCCGAATGATCCGAAGTTCATCCAGCTCAAGCTCCAGGTCCCTAACACGGTTTTTGAGGAGCTGGAGTTGGGTGCACTTCCCACAGATGAAATCAGCAGGGATAGTGACGGAGCCCCTCACCTCAAACATTCTGCAGGAGGAGCATTGTACTGCCTTCCCTGACATCACCTCTAGATTTAAAAAAAAACAAGAAAAATAAAAATAAAGGAAGAGCTTACCTGATATTCCCTCAAACCGTGCTCCCGCTGAAAGGTACGCAAATTTAAAGGCACTCACTCACCTTCACGGGTGGTCCCTGGGTTATATTGCATTATTTACAGTGGATCCTGGGTAGTATAGGGCAGTATATCATTATTTGCAGTTGTCTCTGGGCAGTATATTATTATTTACAGTTGTCCCTGGGTAGTATATCATTATTTACTGTGGTCTTTGGGCAGAATATCATTACTTTGGGCTCTGTGTTGAATAACATTACTTTCAATGGCCCATGGGTGGAATATCATTATATACAGTGGTTCCTGGGCAGAATATCATATTTCACAGATGTTACTGGGAAGTATACAATTATTTACAGTGGACACTGTGCAGTATAGCATTATTTATAGTTGTCCCTGGGTAGTATATAATTATTTACTGTGGTCCCTGGGTAGTATATCATTATTTATATGGGTCCCTGGGTAGAATGTCATTATTTTCAGTGGTCCCTGCGCAGTATGTCATTATTTACAGTGTTCCTAGGTCTGTATATCATTATTTACATGGACCCTGGGTAGCATATCATTATTTACAGTGGGCACTATGTAGTATATCAGTATTTACAATGGTCCCTGGGTAGTATATCATTGTTTACAGTGATCCCTGGGTAGAATATCATTTACAGCGGTCCCTGGGTTATATTTCATTATTTACAGTGGTTCCTTGGTAGTATAGGGTAGTATATCATTTGTGCAGTAATCCCTGGGCATCATATCATTATTGACAGGGGTTCCTGGGTAGTATATCATTATTTACAGTGGGCCGTGTGCAGTATATCATTATTTACAGTGGGTCCTGGGCAGTATATCATTATTTACTGTGGTCCCCTGGCAGCATATAATTATTTACAGCGGCTCCTGGGTAGAATATTATTTTTTACAGTTGGTCCTACGTAGAATATAATTATTTACACTGGTCCCTGGGCAGAATATCATTATTTACTCTGGTCCCTGGGCAGTATATCATTATTTACAGTGGTCCCTGGGTAGTATATCATTATTTACAGTGGTCCCTGTGCAGTATATCATTGTTTACAGTGGTCCTTGTGTGGTCTATCATTATTTGCAGTGGTCCCTGTGTGGTATATACTTATTTACTGTGAATGATATTCTGCCCAGGGCGCACTTAAATAATGATATTCTACACCGAGACCACTGTAAATAATGATAAATTGCCCAGGGAACACTGCAAATAATGATTTAATACAAAGGGACCACTGTAAATAAATATATACTACCCAGGGAGCACTGTAGATAATGATAGACTACCCAGGGATCACTTTAAATAATGATATACTACTCAGGGAACACTGTAAATAATTTTATTCTGCACAGGGACCACTGTAAATAATAATATTCTGCCCAGGGATCACTGTAAATAACGATATACTACCCAGGGAACCCTGTGAATAATGATATACTACCCAGTGAACACTGTAAATAATGATATTCTGCTCAGTGACGACTGTAAATATTGATATACTGCCCAGGCATCACTGTAAATAATGATATACTATTCAAGGACCCCTGTAAATAATGATATACTATTCAGCGATCACTGTAAATAATGATATTCTATCCTGGAAACATTGTAAATAATGATATACTACCCAAAGACAACAGTGAATAATGATATTCTACCCAGGGACCACTGTAAATAATGATATTCTACCAAAGACCACTGTAAATAATGATATACTAGCCAGGGACCACAGTAAATTATGATATACTGCCCAGGGACCACTGCAAATAATGATAAACTACACAGGGACCACTGTAAATCATGATTAACTACACAGGGACCACTGTAAACCATTATATACTACACAGGGGCCACTGTAAATAATGATATACTAGTCAGGGATCACTGTAAATAAAGATACAGTGCCCACGGATTAATATAAATAATGATAGTCTACCCAGGGACCACTGTAAATAAACATAACTGCCCAGTGATCACTTTTATGACATACAGCCTAGGGACCAGTGCAAATAATGATATACTACACAGTGACCACAGTTAATAATTATATACTACCGAGGGACCACTGTAAATAATTATATACTACACTGGGACCACTGTAAACAATAATATACTGCCTAGGGACGACTGTAAATAATCATATACTGCAGAGGGACCACTGTAAATAATGATATTCTACACAGGGACCAGAGTAAATAATGCTATACTGCCCAGGGACCACTGTAAATAATGATATACGACAGAGGGACCGCTGTAAATAATGATATACTGCCTAGGGCCCACTGCAAATAATGATATACTGCCCAGGGACCACTGTAAATAATGATATACGACACAGGGGCCGCTGTAAATGATGATATGCTGCCTAGGGCCCACTGTAAATAATGATATTCTACCAAAGACCATTGTAAATAATGATACGGGGCCTCACGGTAGCATGGTGGTTAGCATCAATACTTCACAGCTCCAGGGTCCCAGGTTCGATTCCCACTGGGTCACTGTCTGTGTGGAGTCTGCACACCCTCCCCGTGTGTGCGTGGGTTTCCTCCGTGTGCTCCGGTTTCCACCTACAGTCCAAAGATGTGCGGGTTAGGTGGATTGGCCATGCTAAATTGCCCGTAGTGTAAGGTTAATGGGGGGATTGTTGGGTTACGGGTATAGGGGTTACGTGGGTTTAAGTGTGGTGATCATTGCTCGGCACAACATCGTGGGCCGAAGGGCCTGTTCTGTGCTGTACTGTTCAATGTTCTATATACTTCCCAGGGACCACTGTAAATAATGATATACTACACAGGAACCACTTTAAATCATGATGTACTGCCCAGGGACCACTGTAAATAATGATATACTACACAGGGACCACTGTAAATCATGATTAACTACACAGGGACCACTGTAAACCATTATATACTACACAGGGGCCACTGTAAATAATGATATACTAGTCAGGGATCACTGTAAATAAAGATACAGTGCCCACGGATTACTATAAATAATGATATTCTACAAAGGGACCACTGTAAATAAACATAACTGCCCAGTGACCACTTTTAACAATGACATACAACGTAGGGACCAGTGCAAATAATGATATACTACACAGTGACCACTGTTAATGATTATATACTACCTAAGGACCACTGTAAATAATTATATACTACACTGGGACCACTTTATATAATGATATATTACCCAGGGACCACTGTAAACAATGATATACTGCCTAGGGACGACTGTAAATAATGATATACGATACAGGGACCGCTGTAAATAATGATATGCTGCCTAGGGCCCACTGTAAATAATGATATACTGCACATGGACCACTGTAAATAATGATATGCTGACTAGGGCCCACTGTAAATAATGATATACTGCACATGGACCACTGTAAATAATGATATTCTACACAGGGACCACAGTAAATAATGATATGCTACACTCAGACCACTGTAAATAATGATATACTACACTCAGACCACTGTAAATAATGATATTCTACCCAGGGAACGCTGTAAATAATTATATACTACACTGGGACCACTGTTAATGATATACCGCCCAGGGAACACTGTAAATAATGATATGCTGCCCAGGGTCTGCTGTAAATAATGCTATACCACACAGGAACCACTGTAAACAATGATATACTGCCTTGGGACCGCTGTAAATAATGATATTCTACCCAGGGATCACAGTAAATAATGATATTCTACCCAGGACAGCTGTAAATAATGATATACTGCCCAGGGACCACTGTAAATAATGATATACTACCCAGGGACCACTGTAAATAATGATATACTGCACAGGTCCCACTGTAAATAATGATATTCTACCCATGGACCGCTGTAAATAATGACATACTACACTGGGACCGCTGTAAATAATGGAATACTGCACTGGGACCCCCTGAAAATAATGATATTCTACCGAGGGACCACTGTAACTAATGATATACTGCCCAGGGACCACTGTAATAATGATATTCTACCCAGGGCCCACTGTAAATAACCATATACTACGCAGGGACGACTGTAAATAATGGTATACTGCCCCGGGACTACTGTAAATAATGATCTACTACATGGGGAACGGTAAATAATGTTATTCTACCCAGGGATCACTGTAAATAATGGTATACATACCCGGGTCTACTGTAAATATTGCTATACTACACAGGGCCCACTGTAAATAATGATATACTACGCAGGAACATAGAACATTGAACATAGAACACTACAGCGCAGTACGGGCCCTTCGGCCCTAGTTGTTGCGCTGACCTGTGAAACCATCTGAAGCCTATCTGACCTACACTATTCCACATTCATCCATATGTCTATCCAGCGACCACTTAAATGCCCTTAAAGTTGGCGAGTCAACTATTGTTGAAGAATGTGAAGAATGGCATTATTTACATATGTCCCTGGGTAGTATATCATTAATGACAGAGTCTACTACTTTTGCAGGCAGGGCGTTGATTGTTTGGTCCAATAAACAATTATCGCATTCATTCATTGCGAGGTTGAATTAAAACAGTGAATAGCTCATTATGTTCAAGTCCAACAAACATTAGACAAGCAATTATTATTTGTGCGACATAGATAGAAAATACCAAATTACTTTTCACTCCATTAAACACAGCAAATAACTAAAAATGTTTCATTGCATCTTTCACTGTGATTGTCAAAGTATTGTTCACTGCAATAATCACAGGCGGTTTCTAATTATTATTCAGACCATCATCAAATTAAGATTGTTATTCAGTGGAATATAATCTGTCATTCCTGAACACACATCAATAATAACATCAATTAAAAAAGCATTTGTTCGCTCACAAACACCATCAATGGGATTCTCCCTCGGCAACATCCTCCAATTCGGCCGGGAGCGCAAACATGTCCGCGGGTTTCCGGATGGCGTGGGGTGGTCACAATGGGAAACCTCATTGACCAGCTGAGGGAACGGAGAATCCCGACGTGGCGGGGGTGAGCAGTGCCGGATAACGGGGCTGGCGGGACGGAGAACCGGATACAGGACATTAAAACGATAATCAATTTGCAAGAGAATTATCATGCCAAGATACTGATTACTATCAATCCATTGATCACTAACGAGATGTATAAATGTTTTAACTTCCCACAATGGTATGTATTCAGAAATATTTCCATCTCTCTGATACCAACAATTATATCTCAGGATTTAATTCCATTATTGCGCCATGATCGAATAGTTTGAGAATTCTCCCTGCCTGTTTCTACCATAGAAAACTGAGCAATTCCAATGATTGAAGTCAGGATGACATACATTTTAAATTCATTAATTAGTAGAAATATCGGTGCTATGTGGTGGAATACAATGTGATCTCTCTGCCTGTTTCTACTGAAGATGTCTCAGTAATTTAAATGATGGAAGAAGGGAAGTAATTGGCTGAGAAACAATTGTATATATTGTGCCGCTGGTGTTGTTGGGGAGACTGGTCCTTTTGATTCCCTTCTGCATCTGCTCGGGTTTCTCCTCAGGAAAATACTGACTGTTCGACAATAAGAGAGTGATCAACCATTGTTTTCATTCATTCTTTATCAATTAGAGTATGTTCCCCAGGTTTAATGGACTAACCAATGCCGGGGTCTCATGTGATGGTTAAGATTGGAGCTGGGAGATTGTAGGAGAATCAAACTCTGCCATGGCCTTGGTGATTTATTTTTCAGTATTACAGACCAGATCCATAGCTCGCCCTGATACCAACACTCTCCCTATTCTTGAGGATTCCTGATAACAATAGTTGACTACATGATGCCTTGTCTTTCGCTGTCTGGACCAGAAGGTGGAGGATTATCTCCTCCAGTCTCTCAGATACATTGCCTCGTGTTTGGTGTTCAAGACAGAAACATCTAACAGATATTTTTCATTACAATTTTGGGCTGCTCGCACAGATTGTTAGTTACAATAAATAATCTGAACACGACAGGTAGTGTAAGGCAGGAGGGAGTCTATAAAAGCCAGGGAATGGTAGGGAAACAGGGAGGAAATTGGAATAATTATGTGTAGGCCTGGGATTTGGATGGAGGAACTGCATCTGCACAGGGCGGTGAGTGATGGGAGGGAGTGAATCGGCACAGGGCAGTGAGTGATGGGAGGGAGTGAATCTGCACAGGGCATTGAGTGATGGGAGGGAGTGAATCTGCACAGGGCAGTGAGTGATGGGAGAGAGTGAATCTGCACATGGCAGAGTGATTGGAATGAGTCTGCACATTGCAGTGAGTGATGGGAGGGAGTGAATCTGCACAGGGCAGTGAGTGATGGGAGGGAGTGAATCTGCACAGCTCAGTGAGTGATAGGAGGGAGGGAATCTGCACAGGGCAGAGTGATGGAAGGGCGTGAATCTGCACAGGGCAGTAAGCGGTGGGAGGGAGTGAAGCTGCAGGGTAGAGTGATGGAAGGGAGTGAATCTGCACATTGCAGTGACTGATGGGAGGGAGTGAATCTGCACAGGGTAGGGAGTGATGGGAAGGAGTGAATCTGCACAGGGCAGTGAGTGATGTGAGGGAGTGAATCTGCACAGGGCAGTGAGTGATGGCAGGGAGTGAATCTGCACATGGCAGTGACTGATGGGGGAGTGAATCTGCACAGGGCAGTGAGTGATGGGAGGGAGTGAATCTGCACAGGGCAGTGGGTGCTTTTTACTTGAATTATTTAACTATTTTTGTCGAAGATTAATCACCTGTTAACGTAGTTTTTCCCAATAATCAGAGTCACCTTGAATTGACTGTTTGGTCCAATAAACAATTATCTCATTCATTCATTGCGAGGTTGAATTAAATCAGTGAATAGCTCATTATGTTCAAGTCCAACAGACATTATACAACCAATTATTATTTGTGCAACATCGATAGGAAATACCAAATTAGTTTTCAGTCCATTAAACACAGCAAATAAATAAAAACCTTTCATTGCATCTTTCACTGTGATTATCAAAGGATCGTTCATTGCAATAATCACAGGCGGTTTCTAATTATTATTCAGACCATCATCAAATTAAGATTATTATTCAGTGGAATAGAGTATGTCATTCCTGACCACACAACAATAATAACATCAATTAAAAATGCACTTGTTCAGCTCACAATCACAATGAATGGGACTCTCCCTCGTAAGCATCCTCCAATTCGGCAGGCAGCGCACCCATGTCCGCGGGTTCCCGATGGCGTGGGGTGGTCACAATGGGAAACCTCATTGACCAGCTGCGGGAACGGATAGTCCCGTTGTGGCGGGGGTGAGCATTACCGGATAACGGGGCTGGCGGGACGAAGAACCGGATACAGGACATGAAAACGATGCTCATTTTCCAAGAGAATTATCACGCCAAGATACTGATTACTATCAATCCATTGATCAATAACGAGATGAATACACGTTTTAACTTCCCACAATAATATGTATTCAGAAATATTTCCCATCTCTCTGATACCAACAATTATATCTCAGGATTTAATTCCATCGTTGCGACATGTTCGAATAGTTTGAGAATTCTCCCTGCCTGTTTCTAAAAAAAAAACTGAACAATTCCAATGATTGAAGGCGGGATGACATATATTACACCATCGTGTTTTATACAACATTGATAGACAATATCAAGTTAGTTTTCAGTCCATTGAACACAGTAAATAACGAAGAACTTTTAATTGCAACTTTGAATGTGATTATTAAAGGATTGTTTATACCATAATCACAGGCGTGTTCTAAATATTGTTCAGACAGTAATCACAACAAGAGATTTCTTTCAAATAGAGTCAGTAATTCCTGTAAAACATAATAAATTGAACAGCAGATTTCTGCTCACAATTAACTGATTATTTTGCAATCGAATCACCATGACAAGAATCTGATTATTTTCAGTCCAACGTTTACTGAATATATCTAGAAATCGTTATAATTTTCACAATAACATGCATTTAGAAATGTATATGAGTACGTGTAATTATCTTTCAGATTCTAAATTCATTAATTACTTGAAATATCGGTGCTATGTGGTGGAACAAAATGTGATCTCTCTGCCTGTTTCTACTGAAGAGTCTCAGTAATTTAAAAGATGGAAGGTGGGAATTAATTGGCTGAGAAACAATCATATATATTGTGTGCCATATTCATTTAAATTATTGAGTCTATCAGACTGCTACAACTGGATAACTACAAACTGCCGCAGGTGTTTTGGGGGAGACTGGTCCTTTTGATTCCCTTCTACATCCTCGCGGCTTTCTCCTCAGGAAAATACTGACTGTTTCACAATAAGTGAGTGATCAACCATTGTTTTCATTCATTCTTTATCAATTAGAGTCTGTTCCCCAGGATTATTGAACTAACCAATGCCGGGGTCTAATGTGATGGTTAAGATTTGAGCTGGAGGATTGCAGAATAATCTAACTCTGCCATGGCCTTGGTGATTAGCTGAACAGATGCTGCGTTCCAGTCACAGCGCTGCCCTTTCGCTCAAAGCAACTCCTTTAATATCTCCAGCACTTCAGTTATCTTCTCCGGTTCGGTTGGGTTGTCGAGCTGCATGGAGGATGGAGAGAGAGGAAGGAGGATAGCTGGGGCGGGGATGTTGCTGGACATGGCGGACCAGGGGTCAGATTCGGCCCAAGGATGGGAGGATTGTTTTGATGAGGAATGTGACCCGCCGACTGCAGCTCGAGGTGAATTGATGTCCTCCTGCTGCTCCTGGAGGCTCCGCAGTTTGGCCCCTTGCACTGCTGAAGTAGACTTTGGGATTCCAGTACCTTTCTACTGACTTTCGTCTGTTTTAGAGAGACTATCTGGGGTTTTCCCCGAGACGTTGATGTGGCGAATGTATTACTGCTACCATTCACCAGTGTATTGCATTACATTCTATTATATTATGTTTATGCCCTTGTGGGCTCCGCCTATGGCTCCGCCCCCTCGGGGGAGGTATATAGATGTGCAGCCTGGATCACTTCCGGTTGCCGTGATGCGGAGCTACGCCGCATGTTCCGTACCTCCCGCTCTTTTTGGTCTTTTCGGCTCTTTTAAGAGCCTGCAGTGGTGCCGGTTGGACTTTTACCCGGGTGGGAACACATCCATTGTGCTTATCTGCCGGTAGATGGACTTGACCAGGAGCGGAGCGGTCCAAAACTCGGCTTTGGAGCACAGAAGGGTGCGAGGCAGGAAAAACAAGATGGCGGCGGGCGGGGAACCGGCAGCATGGCAGCAGTGGGCGCAGGAGCAGCAGGGGATGCTCCATCACTGCTTCAGAGAGCTGAAGGCTGAGATCCTGGAACCGTTTAAGGACTCACTGGACATGCTCATGGCGACTCAGACGGCTCAGGGTGCGGAGATCCGAGAACCACTTCAAAAGGCCTCGGAGAGCGAGGACAAATTCCTGGGTTTTGGCAGTGAAGATGGAGTCACACGAGGCGCTTCACAAGAAGTGGCTGGCAATGATGGAGGAGATGGAGAACCGCTCCTGTCGGAAGGACCTGCGGATTCTAGGCCTCCCGGAGGGGCTGGAATGTTTGGATTTGGGGGCCTACGTTGTTGTGATGCTGAGCTCTTTAATGGGCGCGGGGTCGTTCCAAGGACCCTTGGAGCTGGAGGGAGGCTCATCGAGTGCTGTTGAGGAAGTCCAGGCCGAACAAGCCGCCAAGGGCGGTGCTGGTCTGATTTCACCACTTCGTTGACCGCTAGTGCATGCTCAGACGCGCAAAGACGGAAAGGAGCAGTAAGTGGGAGAATATAGAGATCAGGATCTATCAGGACTGGTGCATGGAGGTGGCGAAGAGAAATCTGACTGAAATCGGGCGAAGGGAGTGCTTCACAGGGAGGGGGTAAAGTTTGGCCTGTTACAGCCGGTTCGCCTCTGGGTCACTGACAAGGACCGCCAGCTCTACTTTGATTCTCTGGAGGAGGCCTGGGCCTTTGTCCTGGCAGAGATGTTGGACTCGAACTGAGGACGGGGGGGGGGGGGGGGGGGGGGCTGGGGAATGATGTACATATTCCGGAGGCTCTTGGTATCCTTTCATTTTTATTGGCTGTGTTTGATTTTGCCGTTTTTGCTGTTCTGCTTTTACGCTTTTTGGGGCTGTCATTTATTTATTTGGGTGCGTTTTCATTTTTTCACTGGTGGGGGGTTAACGAGCTGTTTGCTTTCCCGCTGGGTCATGTGCCCATCTTTTTCCCGCGTGTTGGGCTGGGAGGGCGAGGTTCAGGATGGAAGAGCGGGTTTTCTTCCCGCGCTGGAGTAGTCAGCGGGACCAGCACTGGCTGGGGGGAGGGGTGGTTGTGTTGCATCGCCGGGCGGGGGGAAGTCGTTGGGATAGCGGTGGCAGCCGGGGTCAGCAGGAGTCGGCTGACTTACGGAAGTACAATGGAAGGGGTTACGCAGCTGGGGGGCTAGCTTGGGGGGGGTGTGGGTGGGGGTTTGGGAGGGAAGCAGCGGGGTACCGCGTTGCTGCTGCAGGGCCCGCAAGGGAACTGCTGGTGAAGGGGGAGGTTGTGGGTCGTCTGCCACCGTGGGCAACGGGCCTGGTGGGTTCTGCGGGCACATGGTGAGCCGAGGGAGAACTATGGCTGACCGGTGCAGAGTGTGGGAAAGCCTCCCCAGATTCGGCTGGTCACATGGAAAGTGAGGGGCTGTATGAACCGGTGAAGCGGTCCCGGATCTTGATGCACCTGAAGGAGCTGTTAGCAGACGTGGCTATGCTCCAGGAGACGCACCTTAAGGTGGTGGATCAGGTAGGCTCAGAAGAGGCTGGGTGGGGCAGGTGTTTCACTCGGGGCGAGATGCAAAGAATCGAGGGGTGGCGATCTTAGTTGGCAACAGCTTGTCGTTTGTTGCGTCGAGTGTGGTAGCGGACAGCGCAGGTAGATACGTAATGGTGACTGGTAGACTTCAAGGGGAGCGGGTGGTTCTAGTTAATGTGTACGCCCCAACTGGGACGATGTGGGCTTCATGCGGTGAATGTTGAGCTGGATCCCTGACCTGGAAATTGGGGGCTTGATCTTGGGAGGGGACTTTAATACAGTGTTGGATCCAGCTCTCGATCGGTCGAAATCTAGGATGGGCAAGAGGCCGGTGGCGGCCTCGGTGCTGAGGGGGTTCACGGCTCAGATGGGAGGGGTAGACCCTTGGAGGATTTTGAGACCTGGAGGCAGGTACTCTTTCTTCTCCCATGTTCACAAGGCTTATTCGCGGATTGACTTTTTTGATCTCAGCAGGGCGCTGATCCCGAGAGTGGTGAGGCGGAGTAGGTGATTCGGCGATAGCCATATCTGACCATGCTCCACCTTTGGTCTTTGGTGGACCTGGAGCTGGGGGAGGGGAAGAATCAGCGCCCGCTGTGGGGCTTCTGGCAGAGGAGAAAGTATGTGGGCGGGTCCGTAGGGGTATAGAGGGGTATTTGGAAGCCAATGATAACGGGGAGTTGCAAGTTGGGGTGGTTTGGGAAGCGCTGAAGGCGGTGGGTAGAGGGGAGCTGATACCCATTCGGTGCACAGGGAGAGAGGGTTGAGAGGGAGAGGTTGGTGGATGAAATGGTAACGGTGGACAGGAGGTATGCGGATCTCCCGGAGGAGGGGCTTGTGAGGAAGCGTTGCAGTCTTCAAGCGTAGTTCTCTACCTGGAAGGCGGAGGCGCAGTGGAGGAGGGTGCAGGCCTCTAAGATGTTTAAAATTCGCCATGCTCGGCCATGGAGATGGTTAAAATTTATCCATTCTTGGCCTCAAAGATGTTTAAAAGTTAGCCAAGCTCGGCCTACATGCAGTTTAAAATTTAGCCATGTTCGGCCTCGAATCTGTTGAAGATTTAGCCATCCTCGGCCTGAAAACACTGAAAATTTAGCGAAGCTCAGCCACAGGGACATTTATAATTTAGCCATCTCGGCCTCTAAGGCATTTCAAATCTCGCCATGCTTGTCCTTGATGTTAGTAAAATTTAGCCATGCTCGGCCTCGAAGATGTTGAGAATTTATCCATGCTTGTCCTCAAAGGTATTTCAAATTCAGAAACGCTCGATTCAAAGCTATTGAAAATTTAGCCACCCTCGGCCATAAAGACGTTTAAAATTCTCCACGTTCGGCCCCGGAGATTGTTGAAATTTAGACATCGTAGGCCTCTGAGACAATTAGAATTTAGCCACCCTCGGCCTCAAAGATGATTACAATTTAGCCATGCTTGGCCTTGAAGATATTTAAAATTTGCACACGCTCGGTTTCAAACGTGTTGAAAATGTAACCATCCACGGCATCGAAGACGGTAAAAGTTTAGCCATCCTCGGCCTCTAAGGCTTTTCAAATAAGACGCTTGGCCTGGAAGATGGGAAAATTTAGCAATGCCCAATCTCGAACATGTTGAAAATTTAGCCATGCTCGGCCTCGAACATGTTGAAAATTTAGCCATACTCAGTCTCGAAGATGTTGAAAATTTTGCCACGCTCTGTCTCGAAGATATTGAAAATTTACCCATGCTCGGCGTCAAAGGTGTTTAAAAATTAGCCCATGCTCGGCCTCTACGAGATTTAAAATTTAGCAATGCTACGACGTTTGAAATTTCATCGTGCATCGGCTTGAAGATGGTAAAAGTTAGCAATGACCAAACTCAAAGTTATTAAAAGATTTGCCATGATTGGCCTCAGACTTGTTGAAAATTTAGCCATGCTCTGCCTCGAAGATGCAAATGTAGCCATGCTCGGCCTCAAAGATTTTTAAAATTTACACATAATTAGCCTCGAAGATGTTTAAAATTTAGTTATGATCTGTATCAACGATGTTTAAACATTTTTCCTCCTCGGCCTAGAATACATTTAAAATGTAGCCAGACTCGGCCTCAAAGAGATTGAAAATTTGGCCATGCTTGACCTCCGAGACATTTTAAATTTAGCCATCCTCGGCGTCTGAGGCATTGAAAATTAGGCCATGTGCAGCTCTGAAGATGGTTAAAATTTAGCAATGCTCAGCCTGGAAAATGTTGAAAATTTAGCCACGCTCGGTCTTTGAGACATTTTAAATTTAGCCATCCTCGGCCTCTGTGACATTTTAAATTGCGCCATGCTTGGCCTTGAATTTGAGAAAATTTAGCAAGGCCCAACGTCGAAGATGTTGCAAATGTATGCAACTTCGGTCTCGCAGATGTTTCAAATTTATCTATGCTCGGCATCGATGTTCAAAATTTTCCCATGCTTGGTCAAGAACAAAGAACAAAGAAAATTACAGCACAGGAACAGGCCCTTCGGCCATCCCAGCCTGCGCCAATCCAGATCCTTTATTTAAACCTGTCTCCTATTTTACAAGGTCTACTTCCCTCTGTTACCACCCATTCATATACCTGTCTAGATGCCTCTTGAATGATGCTATCGTGCCCGCCTCTACCACCTCCGCTGGTAATGCGTTCCAGGCTCCCACCCCCCTTGCGTAAAAAGCTTTCCACGCACATATCCCTTGCACTTTCCCCCTCTCACTTTGAAATCGTGACCCTTTGTAACTGACATCCCCACTCTTGTAAAAAGATTGTTGCTATCCAGCCTGTCCATACCTCTCATAACTTTGTAAACCTCAATCCGGTCCCCGTCAACCTCTGTCTTTCCAACAAAAACAATCCTAATCTACTCAACCTTTATTCATAGCTAGCCCCCTCCATACCAGGCAACATCTTGGTGAACTTCCTCAGCATACTCTCCAAAGCATCCACATCCTTCTGGTGATGTGGCGACCAGAACTGCATGCCGTATTCCAAATATGGCCGAACCAAAGTCCTATGTAACTGCAACATGACCTGCCGACTCTTGTACTCAATACCCCGTCCGATGAAGGCAAACTTGCTGTTTGCCTTGAAAATTTGATTTTCCGAAATGCATCACCTGTATTTGCCTGGATTGAACTCCATCTGCCATTTCTCTGCCCAACTCTCCAATCTATCTACATTCTGTTGTATTCTCTGACAGTCCTCCTTGCTATCTGCAACTCCACCAATCTTTGTATCATCTGCAAATTTGCTAATCAGACCACCTATACCTTCCTCCAGGTAATTTATGTAGATCACAAACAACAGTCGTCCGAGCACGGATCCCTGTGGAACACCGCTAGTAACCCTTCTCCATTTTGAGCCACTCCCTTCCACCACTACTCTCTGTCTCCTGTTACCCAGCCAGTTCTTTATCCATCCAGCTAGTACACTCTGAACCCCATACGACGTCACTTTTTCCATCAACCTGCCATGGGAAACCTTATCAAACGACTTACTAAAGTCCATGTATATGACATCTACAGCCCTTCCCTCATCATTTAACTTTGTCACTTCCTCAAATAATTCTATTAGGATTGTAAGGCATGACCTTCCCTGCACAAAACCATGCTGCCTATCACTGATAAATCTATTTTCTTCCATATGTGAATAGATCATATCCCTCAGTATCTTCTCCAACAGTTTGCCTACCACTGACGTCAAGCTCACAGGTCTATAATTCCCTGGATTTTCCCTGCTACCCTTCTTAAACTGAAGATGTTTAAATTTTAGACACGCTCGATTTCAAAGCTGTTGGAAACATAACCATCCACGGACTCGAAGACGGTTAAAATTTACATATCCTCGGCCTCTGAGGCTTTTTAAATATCCCCACGCTTGGCCTTGAAGATGGTAAAATTTAGCAATGCCCAACGTCGAAGATGGTTAAAATTTAGCCATGCTCGGCCCTGAAGATGGTTAAAATTTAGCCACCCTCAGCGTCGAAGATGTTTAAAATTTAGCCATGCGCGGCCTCGAAAATGCTGAAAATTGAGCCATGCTTGGTCTCGAAGATCTCGAACATTTTGCAATGCTTGACCTCGAAAATGTTGAAAATTTAGTCACGCTTCATTTTAAAGCTGTTGAAAATGCAATATTCCTCGGCCTCGAACACGGTCAAAATTGAGCCATCCTTGGCGGTTCAAATTTCGCCATGCTTGGCCTTGAAGATTGTAAAATTGAACAATACCCAACCTCGACGATGTTGAAAATTTAGCCATGCCCGGATACGAAGATATTGAAAATTTAGACGTGCTCGCCGTCAATGTTTAAAATTTATCCCATGCTCGGCCTCTAACACATTTAAAATTATCCATGAACTGCCTCAACGATGTTGATTTTTTTTCAATTCTCGGCTTAGAAGATGTTTAAAATGTCACCATTCTCAGCATCGAAGATGTTTAAAATTTAGCCACCGTCGGCCTCTGAGATGTTTCAAATTTCGTCATGCTGGGCCTTGAAGATGGTAACATTTAGCTATTCCCAACCTCGAAGATGTTGAAAATTTAGCCATGTTCGGTCTCGAAGATATTGAAAATTTGCGCACGCTCAGCTTCAAATGTGGTAAAAAATTAGCCCATGCTTGGCCTCTAAGAGATTTAAAATTTAGCAATACTTAGCCCCTACGACGTTTGAAATTTCATCGTGCATTGGCTTGAAGATGGTAAAAGTAAGCAATGACCAAAGTCAAAGTTGTTAAAAATTTTGCCATGATTGGCCTAAAACGTGTTGAAAATTTAGCCATGCTCTGCCTCGAGGACGTTTAAAATTTAATCATGCTCGGCCTCTAAGATGCAAATTTAGCTATGCTCGGCCTCAAAGATTTTTAAAATTTACACATGATTAGCCTCAAAGATGTTGAAAATTTAGTTATGATCTGCATCAACGATGTTTTAAAAAATTTCCTCCTCGGCCTAGAATATGTTTAAAATGTAGCCAGACCCGGCCTCAAAGAGATTGAAAATTTGGCCATGCTTGACCTCCGAGACATTTAAAATTTAGCCATCCTCGGCGTCTGAGTCATTGAAAATTTGGCCATATGAAGATAGTTAAAATTTAGCAATGCTCGGCCTCAAAAATGTTCAAAATAGAGCGACACTCAGTCTCTGAGACATTTAAAATTTAGCCCTCCTCGGCCTCTAAGACGTTTCAAATGTCTTCATGCTTGGCCTTGAAGACGGTAAAATTTAGCAATGCCCAGCATCAAAGATGTTGAAAATTGAGCCACGCTCGGTCTCTGAGACATTTAAAATTTAGCCATCCTCGGCCTCTGAGATGTTTCAAATTGCGCCATGCGTGGCCTTGAAGATGGTAAAATTTAGCAAGGCCCAATCTCAAAGATGTTGAAAATTTAGCCAACCTCGGCCTCGCAGATGTTTCAAATTTAGCCATGCTCGGCCTCGAAGATGTTTGATAGTTCCCCATGCTTGGCCTCAAAGATGTTTAAAATTTAGAGACACTCGATTTCAAAGTTGTTGAATATTTGGCTATCCTGGGCTTCTGAGACTTTTAAATTCTACATGCTCGGCCCCGGAGATGGTTAAAATTTAGCCATCCTCGGCATCGAAGATGTTTAAAATTTAGCCAGGCACGGCCTCTAAGACGTTTAAAATTTAGTCATGCGCAGCGACTAAGATGTTGAATGTTGAACCGTGCTTGGACTCGAAGACGTTGAATATTTTGCCATTCTCAGTCTCGAAGATGTTAAAAATTTAGACAAGCTCGATTTCAGAGCTGTTGAAAATTTAACCTTCCACGGCCTAGAGCAAGGTTAAAATTGAGCCATCCTCGGCCTCTAAGACGTTTAAAAGTTCGCCATGCTTGACCTTGAAGATGGTGAAATTTAGAAATACCCAACATAGAAGATGTTGAAAATGTAGCTGTGCTCGGCCACGAAGATATTGAAAATGTAGCCATCCTCGGCCTCGAAGACATTTAAAATTTAGCCACCGTCGGCGTCTGAGACATTTAAAATTACGCCATGCTCAGCCATGAAGATTGTTAAAATTGAGCATTGCTCAGCCTCGAAAACGTTGAAAATTGAGCCAGGCTCAGTCTCTGAGACATTTAACCCCCGTCGGCCTTTGAGAGGTTTAAAATTTCGTCATGCTTGGCATTGAAGATGATAAAGTTTTCCAATTCCCCACCTCGTCGATGTTAACAATTTTGCCAACCTTGGCCTCGCAGATGTTTAAAATTCGCCATGCTCTGCCTTGGAGATGTTTAAAATTTAGCCATGCTCAGCCTCTAAGATGTTTAAAATTCGCAATGCTCAGCCTTGGAGATGGTTAAAATTTAGCCCTGCTGGGACTCCTAGATGTTTACAATTCTAACCATCTTTGAGTCCGAACACGGCTAAACTTTAAACTTCTACTGGGCGGCGCATGCCTAAATTTTCAACATCTTAAAGGCTGAGGCTGGCTAAATTTTAACCGCCTTTGAACGCTGATGGTACAATTTTCAACCGACTTGAAATAGAGCGTGTCTAAAGTTTAAACATCTTCGAGGCCAAACATGGCTAAATTTTAAACATCTGAGAGGCCGAGCATGGCTGAATTTTAAACATCTTAGAGGCCGTGCATGGCAAATTTAAACATCTTGGAGACCGAGCGTTGCTCAATTTTCAACATCTTCGAGGCCGAGCATTGCTAAATTTTAACCACCTTCCTGGCTGAGCATGGCGTAATTTTAAACGTCTCAGACGCCGAGGATGGCTATATTTTAAATGTCTCTGAAGCCGAGCATGGCTCAATTTTTAACATATTCGAGGCCGAGGATGGCTAAGTTTCAGCTGCGATGGCCGAGTGGTTAAGGCGTTGGACTCGAAATCCAATGGGGTTTCCCCACGTAGGTTCGAACCCTGCTCGCAGCGGCTACAATCCGAAGGGGCTGGTTTAGCTCACTCAGCTAAATCGCTGGCTTTTCAAGCAGGGCAACAGCACGGTTCAATTCCCGTACCAGCCTCCCCAGACAGGCGCTGGAATGTGGCGACTAGGGGCTTTTCACAGTAACTTCATTGAAGCCTACTAGTGACAATAAGAGATTTTCATTTCATTTCATTAACCGTATTCGAGGCCGAGGCTGGTTTCATTTTCAATGTTTTCGTGGCCGAGGATGGCTACATTTTAACATCTTCTCGGCCGAGAATGAAAACACTTGAAACATCGTTGAGTCAGATCATGACTAAATTTTAAACATCTTCGAGGCTAAGCATGGCTAAATTTTACATGTCTTAGAGGCCCTGCATGGACTATATTTTAAACATCTTTGAGGCCGAGCTTGGCTAAATTGTCAACATCTTCGAGGCCAGGCAGCACGGTGGCACAGTGGTTAGCATTGCTGCCTCATGGCGCTGAGGTCCCAGGTTCGATCACAGCTCTGGGTCACTGTCCATGTGGAGTTTGCACATTCACCCTGTGTCTGCGTGGGTTTCGCCCCCACATCCCAAATATGCGCAGGATAGGTGGATTGGCCACGCTAAATTGCCCCTTAATTGGAAAAAATGAATTGGGTTCTCAAAATTTATTTAAAAAGCATTTTCGAGGCTGCGCATGGCTAAATTTTCAACATTTTCGAGGTTGGGCAATGCTAAAGTTTACCATCTTCAAGGCCAACATGGCGAAATTTTAAACATCTTAGGGGACGAGCATGGCTAGATTTGAAACGATTTAGAGGCCGGTGATGGCTAAATTTTAAATGCCCCAGATGCCGAGCATGGCTATTTTTTCAGTGTCTTCGAGGCAGAGTGTGGATCAATCTTCAAAAGCTTCGAGGCCGAGCATGGCTAAATTTTAAACATCTTATAGGGCGAGCATGGCGACATTTAAATGTCTTACGGTCTGGGATGGCTAAATTTTGAATTTCTACGAGGTTGAGCATGGCTAAATTTAAAACATCTCCGAGGCTGAGGATGGCTAAATTTTAAACATCTTCGAGGCCAAGCATGGCTCAATTTTCAACATCTTCGTGGCCGAGCATTGCTAAATTTGAACCATCTTCATGGCTGAAGATGGCGTAATTTTAAATGTCTCAGATGCTGAGGATACTTATATTTTAAATGTCTCAGTCTCCGATCATGGCTGAATTTTTAACATCTTTATGGCCGAGCAACCTAAATCTTCAAAATCCTCGAAGCCGAGCATGGCTAAATCTTCAACACCTTAGAGGTCGAGCATGGATAAATTTTAAACGTCTGAGTGGCCAAGCATGGCTAAATGTTAACCATCTCCAAGGCCGAGCATGGAGAATAGTAAACGTCTTCGAGGATGAGGATGGCTAAATTTTCAACAGCTTTGAATCGAGAGTTTGTAAATTTTAAACACTTACGAGGCCGAGCATGGATAAATGTTCATTATCTTCGAAACCGAGTATGGGTAAATTTCAAGATCTTCGACGCCGAACATGGCTACATTTTCAACATCTTAGAGGTTGGGCATTGCCACATTTTACCATCTTCAAGGCCAAGCTTGGGGAAATTAGAAACACATTAGAGGCCGAGGATTTTAAATGCCTCAGAAGCTGAGCACGGCTAAATTTTCAGCGCCTTCGAGGCCAAGGATAGCTATATGTTAAACATCTTAGAGGCCGAGCATGGCTAAATTTAAGTGTCTTAGGGGCTGAGGATGGCTAACTTTTGACCACTTTAGTATGCGAACACGGCTAAATTTTAAACTTCGACTCGGTCAAGCATGGCTAAATATTAAACAGTGGACGAGGATGGCTAAATTTTCAACATATTCGAGGTTGTGCCTTGCTACATTTAACCATCTTCAAGGCCAAGCATGGCAAAATTCTCGGTATCTTTGAGGCCGAGCATGGCGACATTTTTAACAACCTCTAGGCCGAGCATGGCTAAATTTTAAACGTTTCAGAGACCGAGCATGGCTAAATTTTAACCATGTCCATGGCCAAGCAGATTAATTTTAAACACCTACGAGACCGAGCGTGGCTCAATTTTCAACATTTTCGAGGTTGTACTTTGCTAAATTTAACCATCTTCAAGGCCAAGCATGAGGAAACTTTTGGTATCTTCAGGGCGAGCATGGCTAAATTTTCAACATCCTCGAGGCCGAGCATGGCTAAATGTTCAACATCTCAGAGGCCAAGCATGGCTAAATTGTAAAAGTCACTGAGGACGAGCATGGCTAAATTTTAAAAATCTCCAAGGCTGAGCATGGAGAGTTTTAAACGCCTTAGAGGCCGAGCAAGACTACATTTTCAACACCTTCGAAGTTGTAAATTGCGAAATTTTACCGTGTTCAAGGCTAAGAATGCCGAAGTTTGAAACGCTTTAGAGGCCGTCAATTGCTAAATTTGATGTGTTCCAGAGGCCGTGCATGGCTAAATTTTCAGTGTCTTCGAAGCAAAAGATGGCTAAATTTTCAACATCCTCGAGGCCGAGCACGCCTAAATTTTCATTTTGTTTTAGACCGAGGTTGGCTAAATTTTCAACATCTTCGAGGTTGGTCATTGCGAAATTTTACAATCTGCAAGGCCGAGCATGGATAAATTTTCAGTGTCTTAGGGGCCGAGGATGGCTAAACTTTGACCATCTTTGAGTCCGAACACGGCTAAATTTTAAACTTCTACCAGGCCGAGCATGGCTAAATTTTAAACATCTTAGAGGCCGAGGATGCCTAAATGTTAACCGTCTTTGATGCCGAGAATGGTTAAATGAAATGAAAATTAAATTACATGAAACTAAAATTAAATTACATGAAAAATGAAATGAAAATGAATGAAAAAAGTGAAAAATTAAATGAAATAAAAATCGCTTATTGTCACGAGTAGGCTTCAATGAAGTTACTGTGAAAAGCCCCCAGTTGCCACATTACGGCGCCTGTCTGGGGAGGCTGGTACGGGAATCGAACCGTGCTGCTGGCCTGCTTGGGCTGCTTTAAAAGCCAGCGATTTAGCTGAGTGAGCTAAAGCAGCCCCTTTCAGCAGCTTTAAAAATCGAGCGTGTCTAAATTTTAAACATCTTCGGTGCCAAAAATGGGTAAATTCTAAACATCTTAGAGGCCGAGAATGGCGAGATATAAACGCCTTAGGGGCCGTGTATGGCTACATTTTGACCATCTTGGAGGCCGTACATGGCTAAATTCTGAACTTCTACTAGGCCGAGCACGGCTAAATTCTTTGAGGTTGCGTATTACTAAATTTTACCATCTTCAAAGCCAAGCATGGGGAAATTTGAAACGCCTTAGAGGCCGAGCATGGCTAAATTTTAAACATCTCAGAGGCCGAGAGTGGGTAATGTTTAAGGATCTCCATGGCCGAGCATGGAGAATTTTAAATGTCTTAGAAGCCGAGGATGGGTATATTTTAAACATATTCGAGACAAAGGATGGCTAAATGTTCAACATCTTACAAATCGAGCGAGTCCAAATTTTAAACATCTTCGAGGCACAGCATTGCTAAATTTTCAACATCTTTGAGGCCGAGCATGGCTCAATTTTCAATGTCTTTGAGGCCGAGGATGGTGAAATTGTAAATTTCGCACAGAGGCCGAGCATAGCTCATATTAACCATCTTAGATGCCTAACATTGCTAAATTTAAATGGCTTAGGGACGAGGATGGCTAAATTTTGACCATCTTAGACTCCGAACACGGCTAAATTTGACCATCTTTAAGGCCTAACATGGCTAAATTTTAACGACTTAGAGGCCGAGAATGGCTAAATTTTAAATGTCATTGAGGCCAAGGAAGGCAAAATTTTCAATGTCTTAGAGGTCGAGGATGGCTTATTTTTAAACAACTTCTAGGCAGAGCATGAAAAAAATGTAAACATCGTTGAGGCGTTTAGCATGGCTAAATTCTAAACCTCTTCGAGGCCAAATATGGCTAAATTTCAACACTTTTGAGGCCAAACATAGATAAGTTTTTAACAACTTTGAGGATGGACATTGCTAACTTCTACCATCTGCAAGGCCGAGCATGGTGAAATTTTAAACCTATTAGAGGCCGAGTATGGCTAAATTTTAAACATCATTGACACCAAGGATGGCTAAACTTGAAACATCTCAGTGGCCGACAATGGCGAAATGTAAACGTCAGAAGGGTCGAGGATGGCTAAATTTTAGCCACCTTCGAGGCTCAGTATGGCTAAATTTCAAATGTCTGAGAGGCCGATGATGGCTAAGTTTTAAAAATCTACTAGGCCGAGTATGGATAAATTTCAACCTGTTTTAGGACCGAGCAAGGCTAAATCTTAAATGCCTTAGAAGACGAGCATGCGCTAAGTTTTCAACATCTTCAAGGTTGAGTATTGTAAACTTTACCATCTTCAAGGCCAAGCATGGCACAATTTTAAACGTTTTAGAGGCCGAGCATGACTAAATTTATATGTCTCAGGGGCCGAGGATGGCTACATTTTGGCTATCTATAAGTCCGAATACGACTAAATTTTACCATCTTCAAGGCCGACTCCGGCCAAATGTTTAACGTCTTACAGGCCGACAATGTCAAAATTTAAAAGACACAAGGGTCGAGGATGGCTAAATTTTAAAAACCTTTGAGGGTGAGCATGGCTATATTTTAAATGTCTTACAATCCGAGGAGGGCGAAGTTTTAAAAATCTGCGTAGCCAAGCGTGGCAAAATTTAAAACTGCTACCGGGCAAAGCATCGCTAAATCTTAAATGTCTCAGAGACCAAGAATATGCAAATGTGAAACATCTTAGAGTCGAGCACGGCTAAATTTTAAACATCTTCGAGGACTAGCATGGCTAAATTTTGACCATCTTTGACTCCGAACACGGATAAATTATAAACCACTAGCCGAGCTATATTTTAAACATCTAAGAGAGCGAGGATGGCAAAATTTTAATCGTCTTCGAGGCCAAGGATGGATAAATTTTTAACAGCTTTGAAATCGGGCATGTCAATTTTAAAACAACGGCAAAATTTTAAATAGCTTAGACGCCGACCATGCAGACACTGCGACAACAAATGAACGGGCATCGTGCAACAATCACCAGGCAGGAATCTTCCCTTCCAGTCGAGGAACACTTCAGCAGTCAAGGGCTTTCAGCCTCTGATCTCCGGGTAAGCGTTCTCCAAGGCGGTCTTCAGGACACACGACAACGCACAATTGCCAAGCAAAAACGTATAGCTATGTTCTGCACGCATGAGTGCAGCCTCAACCGGGATCTTGGATTCATGTTGCATTACATCCACCCCCCACCACTTGGCCTGGACTTGCAAAATTCCACCAACTGTTCTGCCTTGAGACAATTCACACCTCTTTAACCTGTGATTATCGCTCTGTCTGGATCTGTAATAATTTGATTACCTGCAAATGATCGCATTCCAAGCATTGTCCGGCATCTCTGACTTTGTCTATATAAATGTTTCTGGAACATACCTCTCCATTCACCTGAGGAAGGAGCAGTGCTCCGAAAGCTCTTGTTTGAAACAAACCTGCTGGACTTTAACCTGGTGTTGTCAGACTTCTTACTAAATTTTTAACATCTTCGAGGCCGAGGATGGCTAAATTTTTAACATCTTCAACGTTGGGATTTACTAAATTTTGTAATCTACAAGGTCAAGCATGACGAAATTTCAAACGTCTCAGGGGCCGAGGATCCCTAAATTTTAAACATCTTCTAGTACGAGAATGAAAAAAGTTAAACCTCATTGAGGCGGAGCATGACTAAATTCTAAATGTCTTAGAGGCCGAGGATGGCTCAATTTTCAACACGTTTGCGGCTAAAGTTTTAACAACTTCCAGTTTGGAAATTGCTAACTTTTATCATCATCAATGCCAAGCATTGTGAAATTTTAAACGCCGTAGAGGCCGAGCGTGGCTATTGAGGACATGGATGGCTAAATTTTAAACGTCTCAGTGGCCGAAAATGGCAAAATTTAAACTTCAAAAGGGTGGATAATAACTACATTTTAACCAACTTCGAGGCTGAGCGTGGCTAAATGTTAAATGTCTTGGAGGCCAGGATGGATACGTTTTAAAAATCTACTGGGCCGAGCATGGCTAAATTCTATATGGCTCAGAATCTAAGAAAACTAAAATTTTAAACATTTCCATGCCACGCACGGCTAAATGTTAAACATTTCAGAGGCAGATGATGGCAAAATATTAAACATCTTATATGCCATGAATGGCTCAATATTACACATCTCTGAGGTCCAGCATTGCTAAATTTTAACCATCTCCAAGGCCGAGCAGGGAGAATTTAAAACGTCTTTTAGGCCGAGAATGTCAAAATTGTAAACATTTTCGAGGCCGAGGATAACTAAATTTTCAACACCTTTGAATCAAGCGTGTCCAAATTTTAAACACGTTCGAGGCCAAGCATGGATAAATTTTCAACATCTTAGAGGCCGAGCAAGGCTAACTTTAAACGTCTCAGGGGCCGAGGACGGCTAAATTTCAAATTTCTCAGAGACCGAGTGTGGCTTAATTTTCAACATCTGGGAGGCTGAGCATTGCTAAATTTTAACCATCTACATGGCTGGGCATGGGGTAATTTTAAATTTCTCAGACGCCGAAGGTGGCTAAATTTTAAATGTCTCAGAGGCCGAGCTTCGCTAACTTTTCAATGTCTTTGAGGACGAGTATGGCTACATTTTAAACAACTTCTAGTCCGAGAATGATGAAAAATTTAATCATCCTTGAGGCGGATCATGGCAAAATTTTAACCGTTTTCGAGGCTAAGCATGGCTAAATTTTAGTCCCCTTTGAGGCGAGCATGGTTATATTTTCAACATCTTCAAGGCCAAGCAGGTCGAAATGTTAAACATGTTAGAGACCGAGCATGGCTAACTTTTAATCTTCTCGCAGGCCGAGAATGGCTAAAGTTTAACCATCTGCAAGGCCGAGCATGGAGAATTTGAAACGTCTTAGAGCCCGACGATAGCTAAGTTTTAAACATCTTCAAGGCCGAGGATGGCTAAATTTACAACAGCTTTGAATCGAGCATGTCTAAATTTTAAACAACATCGAGGCCAAGCATGGATAAACTTTCAAAATCTTCGAGACCGAGCCTGGCTAAATTTTCAAGATCTCGAGGCTGGACGTTGCTCAATTTTAAAATCTTCATGGCCAAGCATGGCGATATTTGAAACGCCTGAGATGCTGAGGATGGCTAAATTTTAACCGTCTTCGAGGCCGAGGATGGATGAATTTTAAATATGTCAGAGACATCTTCTTCTAGGCCGAGAATGAAAAAAAATTAAACATCATTGAGGCAGATCATGACTAAATTTTCAACATCTTCGAAGCTAAGCATGGCTACATTTTAGACAGCTTTGAGGACGAACATGGCTACATTTTCCATCTATTCGTAGCCGAGCATGGCTACATTTTATCTATCTTCATGGCTGAGCATGGCGTAATTTTAAATATCTCCAAGGCCGAGCATGGTGAATTATAAAACTCTTCGAGGCCGTGGATGGCGAAATTTTAAACATTTTCGAGGGCGAGGATGCCAAAATTTTCAACAGCTTTGAATCGAGTGTCTAAATTTTAAACACCTTCGAGGCCCAGCATGGCTACATTTTCAACATCTTCGATGCCGAGCATGGCTAAATATTAATCATTTTAGGAGACGAGCATGGCTATATTTTAAACATCTTCGAGGTTGCACATTGCTAAATTTTACCATTTTCAAGGCCAAGCATGGCAAAATTTTAAACATCTTAGAGGCCGCACTTGGGTAAATATTAAACATTTTGGAGGCCGGGGATGGCTAAATTTTAAAAATCTTCGAGGCCGAGCACGGCTAAATTTTAAAAGTCTCAGAGGCCGAGCATGGCTAAATTTTAACCATCTCCAAGACCGAGCATGGAGAATTTTAAAAGTTTTAGGACCGAGGATGGCTGAATTTTAAACATCTTCGAGGCCGAGAATGTTACATTTTTAACAGCTTTGTAATCGTTCCTGTCTAAATTGTAAACATCTTCGAGTCCGTGCATAGCTAAATTTTCAAAATCTTCAAGGCCAAGCATGGCTAAATTTTAATCATCTAAGAGGCTGAGAATGTCTCAGAGACCGTGTGGCTGAAAATGACGTAATTTTAAATGTCTCAGAAGCCTAGCACAGCTAAATTTTAAACATCTTAGAGGCCGAGTATGGCTCAATTTTAAATGTCTCGGATCCGAGCATGGCTAAATTTTAACTATCTCCAAGGCCGAGCATAGCGAATTTTAAACATCTTCGAGACCGAGGTTGTCTAAGTTTTTAACATCTTCGATGTTCGGAATTGCTGAATTTTACTATCTTCAAGCACAAGCATTGCTAAATTTTAAATACCTTAGAGGCCGAGAATGGCTAAATTTGAATAGACTCAAAGGCCGAGGATGGCTAAATTTTAAATACCGAGAGGCGGAGCATGGCTACATTGTCAGTGTCTTCGGGGCCGAGGATGGCTAAAACTTCAACAGCTTCGAGGCCAAGGATGGCTAAATTTTAATTATTTCAGACCCCAAGCATGGCTAAATTTTCAATGCCTTCGAGGCAGAGGATGGCTACATTTTAAACATCTTCTAGGCCGAGAATGAAAACATTTTAACCATCATTGAGGCAGCTCATGACAACATTTTAAGCATCTTCGAACCTAAGCATGGCTAAATTTAACATATTTTGGAGGCCGAGCATGGGCTAAATTGCCAAAATCTGCCAGGCCGAGCTTGGCTAAATTTTATTAAAATCTTCTTGGTTGGACATTGCAAATTTTACTATCTTCGACGCCAAGCATGGCAAAATTTTAAACATCTTAGAGGCCAAGCATGGCTAAATTTTAAACGTCACTGAGGCCAAGTATGGCTAAATTTCTACCATCGCCAAGGCCGAGCATTGAAAATGTGAAACGCCTTAGAGGCATGGCTAAATTTTCAGTTTCTTCGAGGCCGAGGACGGTGAAATTTTAAACATCTTCGATGCCGAGGATAGCTAAACTTTCAATATCTTCGAGGCCGAGGATGGCTATATTTTAACCAACTTCAACGCCGAGGATGGGTAAATTATCAACAGGTTTGAAATCAAGTTTGTCTAAATTTTAAACATCTGCGAGGCCGAGCATGGCAGAATAGTCAACATCTGCGAGGCCGAGCATGGCTAAATGTTCAACATCTTCGAGGCCAAGCATGGCTAAATATTCAACATCTTCGAGGTTGGCCATTGCTAAATTTTACCATCTTCAAGGCCAAGAATACCGAAATTTTAAACATCATCGATGCCGTGGATGGCTCAGTTTTAAAAATCATCGAGACCGAGGATGGCTAAATTTTCAACAGCTTTGAATCTACCGTGTCTAAATTTTAAAGACCTACGAGGCCAACATTGGATAAACTTTAAACATCTTCGAGACATTGCATGGCTACATTTTCAACATCTTCGAGGCCGAGAATGACGAAATTTTCAACATCTTCGAGGTTGGGCATTGCGGCATTTTACCATCTTCAAGGACACGCATGGCGAAATTTCAAACATCTTTGAGGGCTAGCATGGCTGCATTTTAATATCTTACTGGCCGAGAATGGCTAAATTTGAAACATTCAGAGGCCGAGCATGGCAAAATTTTAACCATCTCCAAGGCCGAACATGGAGAATTTTGAAACACCTTAGAGGCCGAGGGTGGCTACATTTTAAACGTCCCTGAGGCTGAGCATGGCTAAATTTTGTTCGAGGCAGAGGATGGCTAAATCATCAACAGCTTCCAGACCGAGCATGGCTAAATTTTAAACATTTAGATGCCGAGGATGGCTAAATTTTAACCGTCTTAGAGGCCGAGGATGGTTAAATTTTTCTGTCCGAACACGGCTAAATTTTAAACTTCTCCTGGGCCGAGCATGGCTCAATTTTAAACATCTTAGAGGCCGAGGATGGCTGAATTTTAAATGTCCCAGATGCCGTGCTTGGCTACATTTTCAGTGTCTACGAGGCCGAGGATGGCTAAATCTTCAACAGCCTCGAGGCCGAGCATGGTTAAATTTTGAACATCTTAGATGCGGAGTCTGGTTAAATTTTAACTGTCTTCGAGAACGACGATGGTTAATTTTCAACAGCTTTCAAATCAATATTTTAAATACCTTCGAATCAAAACATGGCTCAATTTTAAGCATCTTAAAGTCCGAGCATGGCTAAATAGAACATAGAACATAGAACAGTACAGCACAGAACAGGCCCTTCAGCCCTCGATGTTGTGCCGAGCAATGATCACCCTGCGCAAACCCACGTATACACCCTATACCCGTAACCCAACAACACCCCCCTAACCTTACTTTTTAGGACACTACGGGCAATTTAGCATGGCCAATCCACCTAACCCGCACATCTTTGGACTGTGGGAGGAAACCGGAGCACCCGGAGGAAACCCACGCACACATGGGGAGGACGTGCAGACTCCGCGCAGACAGTGACCCAGCCGGGAATCGAACCTGGGACCCTAGAGCTGTGAAGCATTTATGCTAACCACCATGCTACCGTGCAGCTCAACATCTTCGAAGTTGGGCATTTCTTAATTTTACCATCTTCAAGGCCAAGCTTGACGAAATTTGAAAGGCCTTGGAGCCGAGCATGGCTTAATTTGAACCATCTCCAAGGCCGAGCACGGTGAATTTTAAACATCTTTGATGCCGAGTCGGGCTAAATTTTAACCATCTCCAAGGCCAAGCGTAGCGAATATCAAACATCTTTGACGCAGATGTTGGCTAAATTTTCAACATCTTCGAGGTTGGGAATGGCTAAATGTTACCATCTTCAAGGATCAGCATGGCTACATTTTCAGTGTCTTCGTGGATGTGCATGGCTAAATCTTCAACAGCCTCGAAGCCCAGCATGGCTAAATTTAAACGGCTTAGGGTCCGAGTATGGCTAAATTGTGAGCATCTTTGAGTCCGAACACGACTAAATTTCAAACGTCTCAGAGGCCTAGGATGTCTAAATTTTAATCTTCTTCTCGGCTGAGCTTGGCTAAATTTTAAACATCTTAGAGGCCAAGGATGGCTAACATTTAGCCGTGTTCGACGTCAAATATGGCTAGATTTTAAACTATTTAGAGGCCGAGCATGGCTATATTTTCCACATCTTAGAGGTTGGGCATTGTTACATTTTACCATCTTCAAAGCTCAGCATGTCAAAATATGAAAAGCCTTAGATGACGAAGATGGCTAAACTTTAAATGTTCCAGGGGCCGAGCATGGCTAAATTTGCAGTGTCTTCGAGGTCGAGGATAGTGAAAAAATTAACATCTTTGAGGCCGAGCATAGTGAAATTTAAACGTCTTAGCGTTCAAGGATGGCTAAATTGTGACCATCTTTGTGTCCGAACACAGCTAAAGTTTAAACTTCTCCTAGGCCGAGCATGGCTAAATTTTAAACATCTTAGAGGGCGAGGATGTCCAAACGTTCAACACCTTCGTAGTTGGGCATTGCGAAATGTTACCATCAAGTCTAATCATGCTGAAATTTTAAACGCTTTAGAGGCCGAGGATGACTAAACTTTAAATGTTCCAGAGGCCGAGCATGGCTAAATTATCAGTGTCTTCGAGGCCGAGGATGGCAAAATCTTTAACATGTTAGAGGTGGAGCGTAGCTAAATTTAAACGTTTTAGGGTCCGAGGATGGCTACATTTTGACCATCTTGGAGTCTGAACACGGCTAAATTTTAAACTTCTACTGGACCGAGCATGGCTAAATTTTTTTTTAAAAATTTATAATACCCAATTATTTTTCCAATTATGGGACAATTTAGCGTGGCCAATCCACCTAACCTGCACATCTTTGGGTTGTGGGGGTGAAACCCACGCAAATACGGGGGGGGGGGGGGGAGTGTGCAAACTCCACATGGACCGTGACCCAGGCCCTCAACGCCGTAGGCAGCAATGCTAACCACTGTGCCACCGTGCTGCCGATGGCAAAATGTTAAACATCTCAGCGGCCGCAGATGGCTAAATTTTAACCGTCTTTGACGCCAAACATGGCTAGGTTTAAACTTCTTAGAGGCCGAGCATGGCTACATTTTCAACATCTTAGAGTTTGGGGATTGCTAAATTTTACCATCTTCAAGGATAAGCATGGCGATATTTAAAACACCTTAGAAGCCCAGAATGGCTAAACTTTAATAGTTCCAGAGGCCGAGCATGGCTGAACTTTCAGTGTCTTCGAGGCCGAGGAAGGCAAAATCTTTAACATCTTAGAGGCCGAGCAGAGCTAATTTTAAACTTCTTTGATGCCGAATAGGGCTTAATTTTAACCATCTCCAAGGCGGAGCATTGCGAATATTAAACATCTTCGAGGCAAATGTTGGCTAAATCTTAAACATCTCAGAGGTTGGGCATTGCGAAATGTTACCATCTTCAAGGATAAGCATGGCGAAATTTGAAAACCCTTAGATGCCGAGGAAGGCTGAACTTTAAATGTTCCAGAGGCCGAGCATGTCCAAATTATCAGTGTCTTCATGGCCGAGAGTGGCGAAATCTTAAACATGTTTGAGGCCGATGAAGGATAGAACATAGAACATAGAACAGTACAGCACAGAACAGGCCCTTCGGCCCTCAATGTTGTGCCGAGCCATGATCACCCTACTCAAACCCACGTATCCACCCTATACCCGTAACCCAACAACCCCCCCCCCCTTAACCTTACTTTTATTAGGACACTACGGGCAATTTAGCATGGCCAATCCACCTAACCCGCACATCTTTGGACTGTGGGAGGAAACCGGAGCACCCGGAGGAAACCCACGCACACAGAGGGAGGACGTGCAGACTCCACACAGACAGTGACCCAGCCAGGAATCGAACCTGGGACCCTGGAGCTGTGAAGCATTTATGCTAACCACCATGCTACCCTGCTGCCCCTAATGATCTTATGATTACGAAGTGTATTCAATTCAGGGTTACCGGTTGTTCTTGTACATTGCTGAAACGCAGTAGAAATTCAATGTTAAAAAAGTTACCGTGGGCAGCACGGTAGCATGGTGGTTACCATAAATGCTTCACAGCTTCAGGATCCATTCCCGGCTGGGTCACTGTCTGTGCGGAGTCTGCACGTCCTCCGCGTGTGTGCGTGGGTTTCCTCCGGGTGCTCCGGTTTCCTCCCACAGTCCAGGGGCTGGTTTAGCTCACAAGGCTAAATTGCTGGCTTATAAAGCTGACCAAGCAGGCCAGCGGCACGGTTCGATTCCCGTACCAGCCTCCCCGTACAGGCGCCGGAATGTTGCGACTAGGGGCTTTTCACAGTAACTTCATTGAAGCCTACTCGTGACAATAAGCGATTTTCATTTCATTTCAAAGATGTGCGGGTTAGGTGTATTGGCCATGCTAAATTGCCCGTAGTGTCCTAAAAAGTATGGTTAAGGGGTGGGGGGTTGTTGGGTTACGGGTATAGGTTAGATACGTGGGTTTGAGTAGGGTGATCATTGCTCGGCACAACATCGAGGGCCGAAGGGCCTGTTCTGTGCTGTACTGTTCTATATTCTATGTGTTCTAAAACTTGTCAGGTGCAAATAAGAATTGTTATATTTGGAATTAATTGGTTACAACTTGAAAATCATTTAAAAGGTAGTTTGTAGGGCAGCACGGTGGCGTAGTGGTTAGCACAACCGCCTCACGGCGCTGAGGTCCCAGGTTAAATCCCGGCTCTGGTTCACTGTCTATGTGGAGTTTGTATGTTCTCCCCGTGTTTGCATGGGTTTCGCCCCTACAACCCAAAAGAAAGAATGTGCACAGCAGGTGGATTGGCCACGCTAAATTGCCCCTTAATTGGAAAAAATAATTGGCTAATCTAAATTTATTTTTAAAAAATGTAGTTTGTAGACAATTTGATTTTCTTCAAAGAATCACAGGAATTATCCTCTGAGACAATAGCCCGAACACAATTTTAAAAGTCAAAGTCTGAAGTCAAAGTCTGAAAATGAAATACGAATACAGAATACTTTCCTAATTCTCTTCCTTTCCTTTCTAGCTCCCTCTGTCTGCCTCTCTGGCTCTCTGTCTGTCTCGCTTTCTCTTTTTCTTTCTCTCTCCTAAAATGGTGGCCAAATCGTCCATGGATATACTATTTCATACCTGTCTTAAGCGATCCGATCACACCCTAATGTAATCCTAATTGGTTTGTGTTAGACTCAATCACATTTGATTTCCTAGCAAGCTGTCCATCTTCACGATGTAACATTACTTCCAATTGTTGCCTGCTTGCATGTTAAACAATGCAATATTGTGCTTTATCAAAACCAGCAAAAACTGGTCTATTGCTGACCTACCTATTGCCACAATAGATACCTCATGCTGACCTCACTGCTGCAACAATGGAGACCTTATGTTATCTCGTCATGCCACGCTGGGCATAACCCCGAAAATATAATTCAAACTGTCTTTTATAAGATTGTTTCAATGAGAATGTTGGAATCAAATATATATATATATATATATATATATATATATATATATTATTTATGATTTGATGTTTTAACTGTCGATTTATTAAAACCAAGGCAACACAGACTAAAATGTTTCAGTTTGGATAATCATGGGATGTAATTCACCCTAATCTCAAACGGCGTGAGAATCGTGCAATCCTTCATTCTTATTCCTCGTTACCTTGGATTCAATACTTGTCCTTGGAAAAATGTAATCATTTTATCAGACATCTGTGTTAGTTGCAAACTCATGATTGAGTTTGGAAATTATATGTTTCATTCATTTTAAAACTGGGAATTAATATTTATGCTTTAAGAAGCTTTTTACCTATATTAAGTGTATTTAAAATATCTGGCTTCTACAGGGTTATATCGGGGTGGGGGTGATATGGGAGTGGGGGTGATATCGTGGAGGGGGTGATCGTGGAGGGGGTGATATCGGGGAGGGTTTGATATCCGGGTAGGGGTGATATCGGGGTGGGCGTGATATCGGGGTGGGTGATATTGGGGTGGGGGTGATATCGGGGTGGTGTGATATCGGGGTGGGGGTGATATCGGGGTGGGGGTGATATCGCGGTGGTGTGATATCGGGGTGGGGGTGATATCGGGGTGGGAGTGATATCGGGGTGGGGTGATAGCGGGGTGATATCGGGGAGTGGGTGATATCGGGTTGGGGGTGATACCGGGGTGGGTGTGATATCCGGGAGGGGGTCCGGGTGGTGCTGCGGTTTCTATGGAGACACAACCACCCCAAAGTCCCCAAATGGGGCCAATGGGCAGCAGAAGCCGTCACGGCGTCTGCGCAACATTCATCCCAGCATTCCCTGCGTGTCGGCGGCGGGCATCTTGTGTTGCCAGGGGAGACCACCGGCGGCCATTTTGTGTTGCAAGGGGAGACTCCTGGCAGCCACCTTGTGTTGCCAGGGGAGGCTGCCGGCGGCCATCTTGTGTTGCCATGGGAGACAAGTGGCGGCCATCATGTGTAGCCGTGGTAGACTCCCGGCGACAATCTTGTGAAGCCAGGGGAGACCCGGCCGCCATCTTGCGTCTCCAGGGAAGACCCGGCCGCCAACTTGTGTCGCCAGGGGAGACTCGGCCGCCATCTTGAGTCGCCAGGGGAGACCCGGCGGCCATAGGGCGAGTCACACCCAGCTGATCGGCCATGGGGGGCGTCACACCCACCCAGATGATCGGCTATGGGGGGATTCATAGACCCAGCTGATCGGCCATGGGGGGAGTCACACCCACCCAGCTGATCGGCCATGGGGTGTCACAGACCCAGCTGATCGGCCATGGGGGCAGTTACACCCAGCTGATCGGCCATGGGGGAGTTACACTCAGCTAATCAACCATGGGGGGAGTCACACCCACCCAACGACAGTCCCTCCTGGTAATGCAGAATGGTTAATCAGGTTGGGGGTGATACCGGGGTGGGTGTGATATCCGGGAGGGGGTCCGGGTGGTGCTGCGGTTTCTATGGAGACACAACCACCCCAAAGTCCCCAAATGGGGCCAATGGGCAGCAGAAGTCGTCACGGCGCCTGCGCAACATTCATCCCAGCATTCCCTGCGTGTCGGCGGCGGGCATCTTGTGTTGCCAGGGGAGACCACCGGCGGCCATTTTGTGTTGCAAGGGGAGACTCCTGGCAGCCACCTTGTGTTGCCAGGGGAGGCTGCACAAGGTTAACTATTTATGGTTAACCATAAATGGTTAATGAGGCTGGCTGGGGATGGTCAGTGTGACCGGCTGCGGGAGGAGAGAGATGCCGTGTGGGTGGGGGGCTTTCCTTTCAGCATGGAATTAATGGAACTAAAGGGAAATGTCAGCACCTTCTTCAACTGCTGCCTGAACTGAGTCTGTGTGGCGGCGTAAATGGCAGTGTTGGTGCAGCAGCTCAGGAGCTGCAGCATGAAGCCCAATTCCTGAACATAATAATCTAACCATACAGATTCATACCCCAGATAAAACATCCGGCTCCATATAGAATAAACCATTAACGTTGACCATAAGAGGATGAAATTGGCGGAGATAATGAACAGTAAAATGATGGATTTCCTCCGACTCTCCATCTCTGGGTCTATGGGACTCCCCCCACTGCTGTGAGCCCGGAGTCTCCTGCGGGCCCTGCTGCTCACCACAATGTGTCTGACGGTGAAAACATTGAGCAGCAGAATCAGGGCAAATGGAACACACGGGGTTAGAATGTGGTGGAGGAACTCGATTGTGACCCAGGCCAGAGATAACACAGCACCCTCTGTGACATCACAAAACCAGGGGTTGTTCCCCACCATATACAGACCGGTCAGCATAAACCCCCAGAAAATGTTCTTCAGAAAGCTCAGCACAGTCACTGTTCCCAGAACTACAGCCGCCCTTTTCTCGCTGCAATATTTACTTTTCAGCTTTGGGCAACAAATGGCCACAAATCGATCAAAGGTGAAAGTGACGGTGAACCAGACCGAACAGTCAGTGGCTGCATAAAGCAGGACGGCGTGGATATTACACACGCGGAAGAGCCACAGGAAATCAAACTGTTCCCAATAAACAATGGGAATGTGTCTCAATATCAGATCGACAATAACGACCAGTAGATCCCCCACTGCCATGGCCAACAGGTAACAAGTCACACATTTGGACAGCCCACAGTTTCTTCTCTTCAGGATCACAATTGTGATGAGGTTCACTGCGAGGAAGGGAAATAAATAATGAAATTATACATCAGCCTGGGAAAGATTTTACAGGTATGGTCCAGGTGGAGCTGACCAAATCAAATAAATATAGACTATTACACTCACTCACGCACATACAGTCACACACACACTCACACAGACACTAACACACTCGCACACATACAGAGACAGTAATACACTCACACAGACACTAACACTCACACAGACACTAACACACAAACAGGCACTGACACGCACTCACAGAGTCAGTAATGGACTCACACTCACACAGACACTAAAACACACATATACACTACCACACATACTCACACATACAATAACACACATAGAGACTAACACACACACAGACACTAACACACACGCAGGCACTGAAACACACACTCGTTCCCACACACACAAGCCAACAAACACACCGACACATCCACACACATAAAACGAGGTACACAAATACACATTCATTGACACAAGACCCGCACACAAACAGTCACCTACGCAAATACTCACAGTCACACACACAATCGCACACATACACGATTGCGCACAAACACACATGTATTCACACACGCAAGCCCCCACACTCTCCCACATACACACTGGCACTCATATAAACACATACCCACACACAGTAATACACACTAATACACAGTACACTCACAAACTCAAAACTCACACAGGCTCAAAAACTCACTCACACACACACCAACACACATCTACACTTGTAAACCCATGCGCACATATACGCTAATACCCAGACACACACACACACACACACACAATACCTACACACACACCCAACTACACACATACACATACAGAGACACAATAATGAATGCAGCCAGACACATCCAACCACGTACCAACCACATCCGCTCACAACTACACACAATCTCACAGGTCCACACACATTCACGGCCAGACACACCCATCCTCAGGCACTCCCAACACACACAATCACACCCACACAGACACATACCTACACACACACACAAATACTGCGCCCTACACGCAAACCAACAAGTACCCATCCAATACACATGTTCACCCACAACCACACCTACACACGCACCCTGACACACAACCACACACGCACCCTCACACACTCACTGCCACACATACAAACATCCACACCCCACCCCACTCACACATATATACTCATGCGCACACATTCACACTCATTTTTTTATTATTTTTAAATTTTATTTAGAATATCCAATTCATTTTTTTCCAAATAAGGCGCAATTTAACATGGCCAATCCACCTAACATGCACATTTTTGGGTTGTGGGGGTGAAACCCACGCAGACACGGGGAGAATGTGCAGACACCTCACAGAAAGTCACCCAGGGCCGGGATTCAACCCGGGTCCTCAGCGCCATAGGCAGCAATGCTAAACACTGTGCCACCGTGCTGCCCTACATTCACACTCATTAAACACCCAAACACACACACAGACACACACCACACATACCCAGACACACACCAACCCCACACACACAGTCAAACACTCACACACACACCCACGATCACGCAATGCCAGTAAACGAAAACATACATTCCCCCACACACAACAGACCCACGGACACTCACACACACCCTAACATACACCCCCTCACACAAACGTTCACACACTCTCTCACACAAACCCTTACAAACACACCATCACACAAACCCTCACACACACACCGTCACAAACTCACACCCTCACACACGCTCACACACACCTTCACACACACCCTCACACAAACCCTCACACAACACCTCTCACCCCCTCACACACACCCTCACACATACCCTCACACACACACACACACACTCAGACACACACGCTCACAAAGAGTCACACCGACGCACATACACACATCCTCACACACACCCTCAAAGACACACACTCACACGCACCCTCATACACTCACATCCACACACACACCCTCACACACAGAAAAATTCACACACTCACCCTCACACATACCCTCACACACATCCACACACACACCCTCACACACACACCCACACACAAACATTCTCACACACACCCTCACACATACCCTCACACACACACACACACACACACCCTCACACACACCCTTTCACACAAACCTTCACACACACACCCTCACACAGACCCTCACACATACCCTCACACACACACCCTCACACAGACCCTCACACACACCCTCACACAAACACTCACACACACCCCTCATACACCCCCTCATACAACCCCTCACACACACTCTCTCTCTCACACACACACCCTCACACACCCTTACACGCTCACACTCACACACTCACACACACATACACCCACACTCACGCACACACAGACACACCCTCACATAGACACCCTCATAGACACACACCCTCACACAAACCCTCACACACACACCCTCCCAATCTCTCACAGGGACTTACACACTCACTCACACACACACCCTCTCACGCACACACTTACATACACATATTCACACACACCCTCACACACCCTCATACACACCCTCATACAGACACACACCCTCACACACACACACCCTCACACACTCACTCACATACGCTCACATACCCTCACGCACATCCTCACTGTCACCCTCACACCCACCCACACACACACCCTCTCACAAACACACACCCTCACAAACACAGACACACACACACGCACACACACTCTCTCACACACGCACCCTCACACACACCCTCGCACACACACACTCACACAAACCCTCACACAGACACACCGTCACACACACACACATACACCCTCACACACGCTCACACATACCCTCACACTCCCCCACACACACCCTCACACACACACCCGCACACACACCCTCACACGCATATGCACCCTCACACTCACACACACACACACACCCACACAGACGAGCACACACACACACACACCCTCACACACGCACACATCCTAACACACACCCTCGTACACAAACACCCTCACACAACCCCTCACATACACACATACCCTATCACACCCACCCACACACTCACAGGGACTTACACACTCACTCACACACAAACCCTCATACACACACACTCACACACACAGTCACACCAACCCTCACACACACCCTGACAATACACAGTCACACACACCCTCACACATATCCTCATACACACCCTCATACACACACAACCTCACACACACCTAACGACCCACTCTCTCACAGGCCCACGCAGATACTCTCACACAACCTGAAACACACACGGACCCAACAAAAAACATACTCACAAACGGACTCACTCACAATTTCATACACACACACAACCCCCGGGTGGGGATGGGTGTCTGATGGGTGTGTCGCACATTGTATACTGTCAGTGGTGTGTGGTGTGCTGGGTTCCTGATGCGGCTGTGGGACATTGTGTTCTGTCAGTGGTCTGTGGTGTACTGGGTGCCAGATGGGACTGTGGTACATTGTGTACTGTCAGTGGCCTGTGGTGTGATGGGTGCTTGATTGTGATGTGTAACATTGTGAACTGTCAGTGGTGTGCCGTGTGCCAGTTGCCTGATGGGGCTGTGGTACATTATGTACTGCCAGTGGTGTGTGGTGTGCTGGGTTCCTGATGGGAGTGTGGAACATTGTGCACTGTCAGCGATGTGTGGTGTGCTGGGTTCCTGATGGGGGTGTGGTGCATTTTGTACTGCCAGTGGCGTGTGGTGTGATCGGTGCTTGATGGGGGTGTGGTACATTGTGTAATTTCAGTGCTGTGTGGAGTGCTGGGTGCCTGATGGGGCTGTGGAACATTGTGTACTTTCAGTGGTGTGTGTTGCGCTGGGTGCTGATGGGCTGTGGTACATGTTGTACTGTCAGTGGTGTGCTGGGTTCCTGATGGGGCTGTGGAACATTGTGTACTGTCAGTGGTGTGTGGTGTGCTGAGTGTCTGATGGTGTTCTGGTACATTGCGTACGTCAGTAACCTTCTGTGTGTCTGACTGTGCTGTGGTACATTCTGTACTGTCACTTTTGTGTAGTGTGCTGGGTGCCTGATGGGGCTGTGGGACATTGAGTACTGTCAGTGGTGTGTGGTGTTCTGGGTGCCAGATGTCGGCAAGGCACATTGTGTGCTGTCAGTGGTGTGTGGTGTGTTGGGTTCCTGAGTGGGCTGTGTGTGTGCTGTGTTGGGTTCCTGATTGGGCTGTGGTACATTGTGTACTGTCAGTGGTGTGTGGTGTGATGGGCGCCTGATGGGGGGGGGGGGGGGGTGGAACATTGTGTACGTTCAGTGGTGTGTGGAATGCTGGGTGACTGATGGGGGTGTGGTACATTGTGTGCTGTCAGAGGTGTGTATGTGTGTGTGCTGGGAGCCTGATGGGGCTGTGGTACATTGTGTACTGTCAGTGGTGTGTGGAGTGCTGGGTGCCTGATGGGGCGGTCGGATATTGTGTACAGTCAGTGGTGTTTGTGTGCTGGGTGCCTGATGGTGGTGTGGTACATTGTGTACTGTCAGTGGTGTGTTGGGTGCCTGATGGGGATATAGTACATTGTGTACTGTCAGTGGTGTGTCGTGTGCCAGTTGCCTGATGGGGGTGTGGGACATTGTATGATGTCAGTGGTGTGTGGTGTGCTGGGTTCCTGATGGGGGTGTGGTGCATTGTGTTCTGTCAGTGGTGTTTTGTGTGTTGGGTTCCTGATGGGGCTGTGGTACATTGTGTACTGCAAGTGGCGTGTGGTGTGATGGGGGCTTGAAATGAAATGAAATGAAAATCGCTTATTGTCACGAGTAGACTTCAATGAAGTTACTGTGAAAAGCCCCTAGTCGCCACATTCCGGCGCCTGTCCGGGGAGGCTGGTACGGGAATCGAACCGTGCTGCTGGCCTGCTTGGTCTGCTTTATAAGCCAGTGATTTAGCCTTGTGAGCTAAACCAGCCCCTTGAGATAAACCAGCCCCTGGCTTGATGGGGGTGTGGTACATTGTGTACTTTCAGTGGTGTGTGGAGTTCTGGGAGCCTGATGGGGCTGAGGAGCATTGTGTACTTTCAGTGGTGTGTGGTGTGCTGGGTGCCTGATGGGGCTGTGGTACATGTTGTACTGTCAGTGGTGTGCTGGGTTCCTGATGGGGCTGTGGAACATTGTGTACTGTCAGAGGTGTGTGGTGTGCTGAGTGTCTGATGGTGTTGTGGTACATTGTGTACGTCAGTGACATTCTGGGTGTCTGACTGTGCTGTGGTACATTCTGTACTGTCACGTGTGTGGTGTGCTAGGTGCCTGATGGGGCTGTGGGACATTGAGTACTGTCAGTGGTGTGTGGTGTTCTGGGTTCCAGATTGGGTTGTGGTAATTGTGTACTGTCAGTGGTGTGTGGTGTGCTGGGTGCCTGATGTCGGCAAGGTACATTGTGTGATGTGACTTGTGTGTGGTGTGTTGGGTTCCTGATTGGGCTTTTGAACATTGTGTACTGTCAGTGGTGTGTGGTGTGATGGGCGCCAGATGGGGGGGGGGGGGGAGGGGGGGGGAGGGGGGGGGGGTTGGGACATTGTGTACTTTCAGTGGCGTGTGGAATGCTGGGTGACTGATGGGGGTGTGGTACATTGTGTGCTGTCAGAGGTGTGTGTGTGTGCTGGGAGCCTGATGGGGCTGTGGTACACTGTGTACTTTCAGTGGTTTGTGGTGTGCTGGGTGCCTGATGGGTGTCTGGTACATTGTGTACTTTCAGTGGTGTGAGGAGTGCTGGGTGCCTGATGGGGCGGTCGGATATTGTGTACAGTCAGTGGCGTGTGTGTGCTGGGTGCCTGATGGTGGTGTGGTACATTGTGCACTCTCAGTGGTGTGTGGTGTGCTGGGTGCCTGATGGGGATATGGTACATTGTGTACTGTCAGTGGTGTGTCGTGTGCCAGTTGCCTGATGGGGTTGTGGGACATTGTATGATGTCAGTGGTGTGTGGTGTGCTGGGTTCCTGATGGGGTGTGGTGCATTGTGTTCTGTCAGTGGTGTTTTGTGTGTTGGGTTCCTGATTGGGCTGTGGTACATTGTGTACTGCCAGTGGCGTGTGGTGTGATGGGTGCTTGATGGGGGTGTGGTACATTCTGAACTTTCAGTGGTGTGTGTAGTGCTGGGTACCTGATGGGGCTGTGGAGCATTGTGTACTTTCAGTGGTGTGTGGTATGCTGGGTGCCTGATGGGGCTGTGGTACATTATGTACTGTCAGTGGTGTGTGGTGTGCTGGGTGCCTGATGGGGCTGTCGGACATTGTGTACTGTCAGTGGTGTGTGTGTGTGTGTGCTGGGAGCATGATGGGGCTGTGGTACATTGTGTACTGTCAGTGGTGCGTGGTGTGCTGGGTGACTGATGGGGGTTTGGTTTATTGTGTACTGTCAGTGGTGTGTAGTGTTCTGGGTGCCTGATGGTGATGTGTAAAATTGTGTACTGTCAGTGTTGTGCAGGGTGCCTGATGGGTCTTTGGTACTTTGTGTGCTGTCAGTGGTGTGTGGTGTGCTGGGTGCTTGATGGTGTTGTGGTACAATGTGTACGTCAGTGACCTTCTGGGTGTCTGACTGTGCTGTGGTGCATTATGTACTGTCACTTGCGTGTGGTGTTCTGGGTGCCAGATGGGATTGTGGTAATTGTGTACTGTCAGTGATGTGTGGTGTGCTGGGTGCCTGATGTGGGCCAGGCACATTGTGTACTGTCAGTGGTTTGTGGTGTGCTGGGTGCCTGATGGGGCTGTGGTACATTGTGTATTGTCAGTGTTGTGTGGTGTGCTGGGTGCCTGATGGGGCAGTGGTACATTGTGTACTGTCAGTGGTGTGTGATGTTTTGGGTGCCTGATGGGGATATGGTACATTGTGTACTGTCAGTGGTGTGTGATGTTTTGGGTGCCTGATGGGGATATGGTACATTGTGTATTGTCAGTGGTGTGTGGTGTGCTGGGTGCCTGATGGGGCTGTTTTACATTGTGTACTGTCAGTTGTGTGTGGAGTGCTGGGTGCCTGATGGGGCTATGGTACATTGTGTATTGTCAGTGGCGTGTGGTGTGCTGGATATCTGATGGTGCTATGGTACATTATGTACTGTCAGTTATGTGTGGTGTGCTGGGTGCCTGATGGGACAGTGTGACAATTGGTGTGTGGTGTGTGGTGTGCTGGTTCACTGATGGGACTGTGGTATATAACATATACCATCGAACATAGAACATTACAGCACAGTACAGGCCCTTCTGCCCTCGATGTTGTGCCGTCCTTGAAATCCCTCTAAAGTCCCTCTACATCATTCCCTTCTCGTCCATTTGCCTGTCCAATAACCGTTTGAATGCTTTGAGTGTTGGCGAGTCCACGACTGTTTCAGGCAGGACATTCCACGTCCTTATCTCACTCTGAGTAACGGACCTATCTCTGTGATATATCTATCTCCCCTCAATTTAAATCTATGTCCCCTCGTGTTGGACATCACCATCCGAGGAAAAAGGCTCTCAATGTCAACCCTATCTAATCCTCTGATCATCCTGTATGGCTCAATTAATTCACCTCAAACTTCTCTGAAGCGGAAACTGCCTCAAGTCCTTTAGCATTTCCTAGTAAGATCTTCCCTCCATACCAGGCAACATTCTTGTAAATCTCCTCTGTACAATTTCCAATGCTACCACATCCTTCCTATAATGTGGCGACCAGGACTGCACGCAGTACTCCAAATGCGGCCGCACCAGAATTTTGTACAACTGCAACATGACCTCATGGCCCCGAAACTCAATTCCTCTACCAATAAAAGCTAACACACCGTACGCCTTCTTAACAACCCTCTCAACCTGGGTGGCAACTTTCAGGGACCTATGGACATATACACCGATATCTCTCTGCTCGTCCACACTACCAAGAATCTTACAATTAGCCCACCAACTCCACCGACTTTAGTGTCATCCGCAAATTTACTCACCCATCCTTCTACGCCCTCCTCCAGGTCATTTATAAAAATGACAAACAGCAACGGCCCCAAAACAGATCCTTGTGGCACACCACTAGTAACTGGACACCAGTCAGAATATTTCCCATCAACCACCACTCTTTGTCTTCTATCAGCTAGCCAATTTCTGATCCAAACTGCTAAATCACCCTGAATCCCATGCCTCTGTATTTTCTGCAATAGCCTACCGTGCGGAACCTTATCAAATGCTTTACTGAAATCCATATACACCACATCAACTGCTTTACCCTCATCCGCCTGTTTGGTCACCTTCTCGAAGAACTCAATGAGGTTTGTGAGGCACGACCTACCCTTCACAAAATCATGTTGACTATCTCTAATCAAATTATTTCTTTCCAGATGATTATACATCCTATCTCTTAGGAAAAGCCCTAACAGGGTGACCTCTCCTTTCCTATTTCTTAACTCAGCCCATACTACCTCAGTATTCGAGTCCTCATCAAATGTCCTCTCAGCAACCGTAATACTGTCCTTGATTAACAATGTCACCCCTCCCCCTCCCTTACCACCTTCCCTGAACTTTCTGAAATATCTAAACCCCGGCACCTGCAACAACCATTCCTCGCCCTGCTCTATCCATGTCTCCGAAATGGCCACAACATTGATGTCCCTCTTACTAACCCATGCCACAAGCTCACCCACCTTATTCTGGATGCTCTTGGCATTGAAGTAGACCCACTTTAGACCACCTTCCTTCCTGCAACTTTGAAACCTTACTCATGACACTACTCTCAGCTTCTTGTGTTCTGGAGCTACAATTTAGGTTCCAAATTCCCTTGCTGAAGTATTTTATACCCTTCCGAAGAGTATTAGCAAACCACCCCCGAGGATATTAGTACCCCTGGTCCAGGAGTAGACCATCCCGTTTGTAGAGGTCCCACCTACCCCAGAATGAACCCCAATTGTCCAGGTAACTGAAACCCTCCATCCTGCACCATCCCTGCAGCCACGTGTTAAACTGCTCTCTCTCCCTATTCCTCAACTCGCTAGCACATGGCGTGGGTTACAACCCAGAGATAATAACTCTGTTTGTTCTAGCTCAAAATTTCCACCCTAGCTCCCTGAATTCCTGCCTTACATCCCTATCCCTTTTCCTACCTATGTCGTTGGTACCTACGTGGACCACGACATGGGGCTGCTCCCCCTCCCCCTTAAGGACCCCAAAATCACGATCTGAGACATCGTAAAGTAAGTGAATTTAAAGGTTTACAATCACCTTCCCGACAGGCCCCTGCTCCCGCCGAAAATCCGGAGGCCGCTCCTGCTGTAATGTAAGTGAATGTAAAGGTTTACACTCACCCTCCCGACAGGCCCCTGCTCCCGCCGAAAATCCAGAGCTAAATTCCCAACAACACAAACTCGACAAACCCATCCACATCACACCCACTAACGTTCCCTGAACCAACCAGTAGGCGCTGGGTTAGCTCACTGGGCTAAATCGCTGGTTAAGCAGCCCAAGCAGGCCAGCAGCACGGTCCCATTCCCTTACCAGCCTCCCCAGACAGGCGCCGGTATGTGGCGACCAGCGGCTTTTCACAGTAACTTTATTGAAGCCTACTCGAGACAATAAGCGAATTTTCATTTTCAGTTTTCATTTTCAACCTCCAGAAACTCATCCTCTTACTTGAGAAAGGACGCACTGGCACTGGAGGGTGTGCCGAGGAGATTCACTAGGTTCACCCCAAAGCTGAAGGGTTTGGATTACGAGGAGAGGTTGAGAAGACTGGGACTGAACTCGTTGGAATTTAGAAGGATGCGGGGGGGGGGGGGGGGGGGGGGGTGGGGGGAGGGGGGGGGGTCTTAAAGAAACGTATAGAATTATGAATGGAATAGATAGGATAGATGGAGGAAGGTTGTTTCCAGTGGCGGGTGAAAGCAGAACTAGGGGGCACAGCCTCAAAATAATGGGAAGTAGATTTAGGACTGAGTTTAGGAGGAACTTCTTCACCCAACGTGTTGTGAATCTATGGAAGTCCTTGCCCAGTGAAGCAGTTGAGGCTCCTTCATTAAATGTTTTTAACGTAAAGATTGATCGTTTTTTGAAGAATAAAGGGATTAAGGGTTATGGTGTTCGGTTCGGAAAGTGGAGCTGACTCCACAAAAGATCAGCCATGATCTCCTGGAATGGCGGAGCAGGCTCGAGGGGCCGGATTGCCTACTCCTGCTCCTAGCTCTTATGTTCTTATATTATCATCTCCACTAACGTCCCAATAACACAACTTCCAAGAACATATCCACATCACCTCCACTAACTTCACAATAACACAAACTCCAGAAACATATCCTCATCATCTCTGATAAGCTCAAATACCACAACCTCCAGAAACCAATCCTCATCACCTCCACTAACTTCCCAATAACACAACCTCCAGAAACCCATCCACATCCCCTCCACTAACTATGCAATAACACAACCTCCAGAAACCCATCCTCATCACCTCCACTAACTTCCCAATAACACAGCCTCCAGAAACACATTCTTATCACCTCCACTAACTCCCCAATAACACAACATCCAGAAACTCATGCTCATCACCTCCACTAACTTCCCAATAACAGAACTGGACACGGAATGAAAATGTTCTGATTTCACATTCGTTGGAAATGATAAAAATGATTGTGTGAGACTGTGGAGAATTTCAATCTCAGAATGAGAATATTGCTATTGAGATGCTGCCAGACTGGGAACCAATGTGGATCAGTGAGCACAGGGATGGTATGTGACTGGGATTGGGTAAGGGTTAGGATATGAAATGAAATGAAAGTTGTTTATTGTCACGAGTAGACTTCAATGAAGTTTCTGTGAAAAAACCCTAGTCGCCACATTCCGGCGCCGTATCGGGGAGGCTGTTACGGGAATCGATTCATGCTGCTGGTCTGCTTGGTCTGCTTTCAAAGTCAGCCTTTTAGCACATTGTGCTAAACAGCCCCTGCCCGAAGCAGCCCCTGCCCGAAGCAGCCCTTGCTATATGGATAGCAGTTTGGGGTAACCTGTTTTTCATAAAGATTTGTAACACCAATTGGATGACTAGAATTTAATCGCAATAGTCCAGTGTGGATGTAACACAGGCACACAGATGATGGATTATTTTGCGGATGGGGTGAGGCCACGGCGTGTGGGCAGGATTGGAAATGGAGAACATCTGGATATAAATAATTTCAGTGTCAAAGGGAGTGCGGAGATTGTGAACAGACTCCGATTTCAGCCAGGGAGCGGTGTGGATAGTGGATAGGGACTGAGATTAGTGACTGGAACTGAAGAACATGCATTCAATCTTTCCAAGATGGAAATGACCAGAGCAATAATACACTTAATGTAGCTAATACAATAAATAACTGGACAGGGAGACTTACCAGGGACACCGACAACAGCCAGGAGGGGATAATAACCCGCTTGAATTATATACAGTGCAGCTTGCATCCACCATACTGAAGCGAAAGGATCTCGAGAAATCCAATAAAGACCATAGGATAAACTCCTCTCCATTGCTGTAACGTTCCAGTGGGTAGTTCCCAGATTCTGATCCATTGCTGTAAAGTTCCTGTGGATAGTTCCCAGATTCTGATCCGTCCTCTCAGTCTCTCTGGAGCCGCTGATCTCTGTCAGTGTTGGAATTGTCGGTCCCCCTGACAGTTTGGGATAACCCATGAAAGGAATCGCTTATTAATAGCAGAGAGAAACCCTCCACTGACACGGTTCGGATCCATGGAGACTGACATTCATCACACTCACTAAACAAACAGGCTCAGTTAACCCCTTTCAATCCAATACTTTTTATATCACAATGAAATTGAAGATTAACCGGGTCTGAATTGGCTGTGTGACAGTGACTGAGGGATGCAGTGTGGAAATAGTGCAAACACTGACCCTGATATTCAATCCTCATTGATATCTGAGTGTCTCCAGGGACTGGGGGATTGTCAATGTCCCATTCTGTTTATAAAATGAGAGAGGGATAAACCCTGGAGTATCTCTCTTTGTATATCTCTTTGTATCTCTCGGTATTACTCTCTGTATCACCAACTCTATATCTATCTCAGAATCCCACTCTGCATCTCTCTCTGTATCACTAGCCCTAAGTACATATCTGACTCTGTCAGAACGGAGGGCAGGGGAAAGATTGGCAGGGAGGAAATGATGTAATCCGTGACCAGCAGAACCAGGGACTGCATTCCTGTATCTCCGTGTGTGTGTATCTGTCCCGGTGCCTGTCTCTGTATCTCTGTGTCTCTCTCTACCTCCCTGTGTATGTTCTCTGTATCTCTCTCTGTACCTCTTTCTGTACTTCCCTCTGTATCTCTTTCTGTATCTCTCTCTGAATCTCTCTCTCTGTATCTCTCTGTGTGTATCTGTCGCTGTATGTCTCTGTATCTCTGTGTCTCTGTACCTCCCTCTATCTCTCTATGTATCTATTTCAATGTATTTCTCTCTGTATCACCCTCTCAGTATCTCTCTCAGAATCCCTCTCTGCAGTCCCTGGGAAGTATATCATTATGTACAGTGGTGCCTGGGTAGTATATCATTATTTACGGTGAACCCTGGGCAGTATATCATTATTTACAGTGGTCCCTGTGTAGAATATCATTATTTACAGAGGTCCCTGGGCAGTATATCATTATTTACGGTGATCACTGGGCAGTATATAATTATCTACAGTGGTCCCTGGGTAGAATGTCATTATTTAAAGTGGTCCCTGGGCAGTATATCATTATTTACAGTGATCCCTGTATATAATATCATTATTTAAAGTGGTCCCTGGGTAGTATATCATTATTTACAGTGGCGTCTGTGTAGGATATCAGTATTTACAGTGGTCCCTGGGCAGTATATGATTATTAACAGTGATCACTGGGTAGTATATCATTATTTACAGTGGTCCCTGGATAGATAATCATTATTTACAGTGGCCCCTGGTTAGTATATCATTATATACAGTTGTCGCTGGGCAGTATATCATTATATACAGTTGTCACTGGGTAGTATATCATCATTTACTGATCCCTGGGCAGTTTATCATTATTTAGAGTGGTCCCTGGGCAGTATATCATTATTTACAATGATCCGTGAGCATTATATCATTATTTACAGTGAACCCTGGGCAGTGTATCATGATTTACAGTGATCCCTGGGCAGTACATCATTATTATCAGTATTCCCTGGACAGTATATCATTATTGACAGTGGGCCTTGGGTAGTATATCATTATTTACGGTGATCCCTGGGTAGTCTATCTTTATTTACTGTGATTCCTGTGTAGAATATCATTATTTACAGTGGTCCCTGCTAAGTGTATCATTATTTTCAGTTGTCCCTGGGTAGAATATCAATATTTACAGTGGAATGTGTAGTATATAATTATTTACAGTGGTCCCTGGCTAGTATATCATTATTTACAGTGACCTCTGGGTAGTATATCATTATTTACAGATGTCCCTGGGCAGTATATGATTATTTACATTGATCACTGGGTAGTATATCGTTATTTACAGTGATCCCTGGGTAGATAATCATTATTGACAGTGACTCTGGGCAGTATAACATTATTTACTGTGGTCTTTGAGTAGATAATCATTATTTACAGTGGCCCCTGGTTAGTATATCATTATATACAGTTGTCGCTGGGCAGTATATCATTATATACAGTTGTCAATGGGTAGTATATCATTATTTACTGTGGTCCCTCGGCAGTATATCATTATTTACAGCGATCCCTGGGCAGTTTATTATTATTTACTTTCGTCCCTGGGCAGCATATTATTATTTACAATGATCCATGAGCAGTATATCATTATTTACAGTGAACCCTGGGCAGTGTATCATGTTTTACAGTGATCCCTGGGCAGTACATCATTATTATCAGTATTCCCTGGACAGTATATCATTATTTACAGTGGGTCTTGGGTAGTATATCATTATTTACGGTGATCCCTGGGTAGTATATCATTATTTACTGTGATTCCTGTGTAGAATATCATTATTTACAGTGGTCCCTGGGATATAGATCTTTATTTGCAGTGGTCTCTGGGTAGATTATCATTATTTACAGTTGTCCATGTTTTGAATATCATTATTTACAGTGGCCTCTGGGTAGTATATTATTATTTACAGAGGTCCCTGGGCAATATATGATTATTTACAGTGATCACTGGGTAGTGTATCATTATTTTCAGTGGTCCCTGGGTAGCTAATCATTATCTACTGTGACTCTGGGCAGTATATCATTATTTACTGTGGTCTTTGAGTAGATAATCATTATTTACAGTGACACCTGGTTAGTATATCATTATATCCAGTTGTCGCTGGGCAGTATATCATTATATACAGTTGTCCCTGGGTGGAATACCATTATTTATAGTCGTCCCTTGGCAGTATATCACTATTTACAGTGGACCTTGGGCAGCATATGCTTATTTACAGTGGTCCCTCGGCAATATACCATTATTTACAGTGGACCCTGTGTAGTATATCATTATTTACAGTGGTCCATGGGTAGTATATAATTAATTGCAGTAATCCCTGGGCATTATTTCATTATTTAGAATGGTCCCTGTGTAGTATATCTTTATTTACAGTTGTCCCAGGGTAGTGCATCATTGTTTTCAGTGGTACCTGGGTAGTTTATCATTATTTGCAGTGGTCCCTGGGCAGTGTATCATTATTTACAGTGATCCCTGGGTAGAATATCATTTACTGTGGTCCCTGGTCTGTATATCATTATTTACAGTAGTCCCTGGGTAGAATACCATGGTTTGAAGTGGTCCATGTGTAGAATATCATTATTTATATTATTTTCTGGGTAGTATATCATTATTTACAGTGGTCCCTGGGCAGTATATCATTATTTACAGTTGACCATGTGTACTATATCATTATTTACAGCTGTTCCTGGGCAATATATCATTATTTAGAGCGGTCACTGGGCATTATATCATTATTTACAGTAGCCCTGGGTAGCATATCTTTACTTACAGTTACCCATGGATAGTATATCATTATTTACAGCGGTTCCTGGGCAATATATCATTATTTAGAGCGGTCACTGGGCATTATATCATTATTTACAGTGACCCTGGGTAGCATTTCATTATTTACAGTTATCCATGGATAGAATATGATTATTTGCATTGGTCCCTGGGTAGTATATCATTGTTTACAGTGGTCCCTGGGTAGAAAATCATTATTTACAGTGGTCCCTGCGTAGAATATAATTGTTTACAGTGGTCCCTGGACAGTATATAATTATTTACAGTGGTCACTGGGCAGAATATAATTATTTACAGTAGGCCCTGGGTAGAAAATCATTGTTTACTGTGGTCTCTGGGTAGAATATCATTGTTTACAGAGGTCTCTGTGTAGACAATCTTTATATACAGAGTTGCCTGGGTTGCATATCTTTATTTACAGTTGTTCCAGGGATGTAATGTCATTATTTACAGAGATCCCTCGGCAGTATATCATTATTCACAGCGGTCCCTGGGCAGTATATCATTATTTACTGTGATCCCTCGGTTGAATACAATTGTTCACAGTGGTCCCTGTGTAGAATGTCATTATTTACAGATGACCCTGGGTAATATATCATTAATTACAGAGTTCCCTGGGCAGTATATCATTATTTACAGTGGTCACTGAGCAGTGTATCATTATTTACAGTGGTCCATGGGTAGTATATCATTATTTACAGTTGTCCGTCGGCAGTATATCATTATTTACAGTGGAACCTGTGTAGTATATCATTATTTACAGTGGTCCCTGGGTAGTATATCATTTTTTGTTGTACTCCCTGTGCATTATATCATTATTTACAGTTGTCCCTGGGTAGTATATCATTATTTACAGTGGTCCCTGGGTAGTGTATCATTGTTTACAATGGTAACTGGGTAGTTGTTTCATTATTTACAGTGGTCCCTGGGTACTATATCATTATTTACTGTTGTCCCTGTGTAGTATATTATTATTTACAGAGGTCCCTGGTCAGTATGTCATTATTTACATTGGACCCTGTGTAGTATGTCATTATTTAGAACATAGAACATAGAATGATACAGCGCAGAACAGGCCCTTTGGCCCACGATGTTGCACCGGCAAGGGAAGTCAAAAACTAAAGCCCATCTAACCTACACTCTGCCACTATCATCCATATGCTTAACCAATAAACTTTTAAATGCCCTCAATGTTGTCGCGTTCACTACTGTTGCAAGTAGGGCATTCCACTGCCTCACCATTCTTTGCGTAAAAAATCTACCTCTGACGTCTGTCCTATATATATTACCCCTCAATTTAAGGCTATTCCCCCTCGTGCTAGCAACATCCATCCGCGGGAGAAAACTCTCACTGTCCACCCTATCTAAACCTCTGATCATTTTGTATGCCTCAATTAAGTCACCTCTTAACCTTCTTCTCTCTAACGATTTTCCCTCCATACCAGGGAACATCCTGGTAAATCTCATCTGCTCCCGTTCCAAAGCTTCCACGTCCTTCCTATAATGAGGCGACCAGAACTGTACGCAATACTCCATATGCGGCCGTACCAGAGTTTTGTACAGCTGCAACATGACCTCATGGCTCTGGAACTCAATCCCTCTACCAATAAAGGCTAACACACCACAGGCCTTCTTCACAACCCTATCAACCTGGGTGGCAACTTTCAGGGATCTATGTACATGGACACCGAGATCCCTCTGCTCATCCACACTGCGAAGAATTTTACCATTAGCCAAATATTCCGCATTCCTGTTATTCTTTCCAAAGTGAATCACCTCACACTTCTCTACATTAAACTCCATTTGCCACCTCTCAGCCCAGCTCTGCAGCTTATCTATGTCCCTCTGTAACCTGCAACATCCTTCCAGACTGTCTACATCTCCCCCGACTTTAGTGTCGTCTGCAAATTTACTGACCCAACCTTCTGTGCCCTCCTCTACGTCATTTATAAAAATGACAAACAACAACGGCCCGAGAACAGATCCTTGTTGTACGCCACTCGTAACTGAACTCCATTCTGAACGTTTGCCATCAACCTCCACCCTCAGTCATCTTTCAACGAGCCAGTTTCTGATCCACATCTCTAAATCACCCTCAATCCCCAGCCTCCGTGTTTTCTGCATTAGACGACCGTGGGGAACGTTATCAAACGCTTTACTGAAATCCATATAAACCACATCAACTGCTCTACCCTCGTCTACCTGTTCAGTCACCTTCTCAAAGAACTCGATGAGGCTTGTGATGCATGACCTACCCTTCCCAAAACCATGCTGACTATACCTAATCATATTATTCCTATCTAGATGATTATAAATCGTATCTCTTATAATCCTCTCCAAGACTTTTCCCACAACAGACGTGAGGCTCACCAGCCTATAGTTACCGGAGTTATCTCAACTCCCCTTCTTGAACAAAGGGACCACATTTGCTATCCTCCAGTCCACTGGCACTATTCCTGTAGCCAATGATGACATTAAAATCAAAGCCAAAGGCTCAGCAATTTCTTCTCTCGCTTCCCAGAGAATCCTATGATAAATCCCATCAGGCCCCAGGGACTTATCTATTTTCACCTTGTCCAGAATTGCCAACACTTCTTCCCTATGCACCTCAATGCCTCTATTCTAATAGCCTTGGTCTCAGCATTCTCCTCCACAACATTATATTTTTCCTAAGTGAATACTGATGAAAAGTATTCATTTAGTATCTCGCTTATCTCCTCAGCCTCCACACACAACTTCCCACCACTGTCCTTGACTGGCCGTACTCTTACCCTAGTCATTATTTTATTCCTGACATACCTATTGAAAGCTTTTGGGTTTTCCTTGATCCTACCTGCCAAAGACTTCTCATGTCCCCTCCTTGCTCGTCTTAGCTCTCTCTTTAGATCCTTCCTTGCTTCCTTGTAACTATCAAGCGCCCTAACTGAAACTTTACGCCTCATCTTCACATAGGCCTCCTTCTTCCTCTTAACAAGAGATTCCACTTCTTTGGTAAACCACGGTTCCCTCGCTCGACCCCTTCCTCCCTGCCTGACTGGTACGTACTTATCAAGAACATGCAATAGCTATTCCTTGAACAAGCTCCACATATCCAGTGTGCCCAACCGTTGCAGCCTACTTCTCCAACCTACACATCCTAGGTCATGTCTAATGGCATCATAATTGCCCTTCCCCCAGCTATAACTCTTGCCCTGCGGGGTATACTGATCCCTTTCCATCACTTCCGTAAATGTCACCAAATTGTGGTCACTGTTTCCAACGTGCTCACCTCCCTCCAGATCTAACACCTGGCCTGGGTCATTACCCAAAACCAAATCCAATATGGCCTCGCCTCTTGTTGGCCTGTCAACATATTGTGTCAGGAAACCCTCCTGCACACATTGTACAAAGAACGACCCATCTAATGTACTCGAACTATATATTTTCCAGTAAATATTTGGAAAGTTAAAGTCTCCCATAATAACTACCCTGTTACTTTCGCTCTTTTCCATAATCATCGTCGCCATCCTTTCCTCTACATCCCTAGAACTATTAGGTGGACTATAGAAAACTCCCAACAGGGTGACCTCTCATTTCCTGTTTCTAACCTCAGCCCATACTACCTCGGAAGAAGAGTCCCCATCTAGCATCCTTTCCGCCACCGTAATACTGTCCTTGACTAGCAGCGCCACACCTGCCCCTCTTTTGCCCCCTTCTCTGAGCTTACTAAAACACCTAAACCCCGGAACCTGCAACAACTATTCCTGTCCCTGCTCTATCCATGTCTCTGAAATGGCCACAACATCGAAGTCCCAGGTGCCAACCCATGCTGCGAGTTCCCCTACCTTATTTCGTATACTCCTGGCATTGAAGTAGACTCCTGCGAAGTCAAATCTGTGCTCCTGACCTCTATACTCTCAATTTCCCGTACCCCAAAACTACAATCCAGGTTCCCATGCCCCTGCTGAATTAGTTTCAACCCCCCCAAAGTGCATTAACAAATCCCCCCCCCCAGGATATTGATGGCCCTCAGGTTCAGATGTAGACCATCCTGTCTATAGAGGTCCTACCTTCCCCAGAAAGAGCCCCAGTTATCCAGAAATCTGAATCCCTCCCGCCTGCACCATCCCTGTAGCCACGTGTTTAATTGCTCTCTCTCCCTATTCCTCGTCTCACTATCACGTGGCACGGTCAACAACCCAGAGATAACAACTCTGTTTGTTCTCGCTCTGAGCTTCCATCCTAGCTCCCTAAAGGCCTGCCTGACATCCTTGTTCCCTTTCCTACCTATGTTGTACGCCATGACGTACCCCTGGTAAGTCCCCTCCACCCCCCACAAGTGTCCAAAACGGTATACTTGTTACTCAGGGGAATGACCGCAGGGGGTCCCTGCACTGACTGCTTCTTCCCAGTCCCTCTTACAGTTACCCATCTATCTCCAGTCTTTGGTGTAACAACTTCCCTGAAGCTTCTATCTATGCCCCCCTCTGCCTCCCGAATGATCCGAAGTTCATCCAGCTCAAGCTCCAGGTCCCTAACACGGTTTTTGAGGAGCTGGAGTTGGGTGCACTTCCCACAGATGAAATCAGCAGGGACAGTGACGGGGCCCCTCACCTCAAACATTCTGCAGGAGGAGCATTGTACTGCCTTCCCTGACATCACCTCTAGATTTAAAGAAAAACAAGAAAAATAAAAATAAAGGAAGAGCTTACCTGATATTCCCTCAAACCGTGCTCCCGCTGAAAGGTACGCAAATTTAAAGGCACTCACTCACCTTCACGGGTGGTCCCTGGGTTATATTGCATTATTTACAGTGGATCCTGGGTAGTATAGGGCAGTATATCATTATTTGCAGTTGTCTCTGGGCAGTATATTATTATTTACAGTTGTCCCTGGGTAGTATATCATTATTTACTGTGGTCTTTGGGCAGAATATCATTACTTTGGGCTCTGTGTTGAATAACATTACTTTCAATGGCCCATGGGTGGAATATCATTATATACAGTGGTTCCTGGGCAGAATATCATATTTCACAGATGTTACTGGGAAGTATACAATTATTTACAGTGGACACTGTGCAGTATAGCATTATTTATAGTTGTCCCTGGGTAGTATATAATTATTTACTGTGGTCCCTGGGTAGTATATCATTATTTATATGGGTCCCTGGGTAGAATGTCATTATTTTCAGTGGTCCCTGCGCAGTATGTCATTATTTACAGTGTTCCTAGGTCTGTATATCATTATTTACATGGACCCTGGGTAGCATATCATTATTTACAGTGGGCACTATGTAGTATATCAGTATTTACAATGGTCCCTGGGTAGTATATCATTGTTTACAGTGATCCCTGGGTAGAATATCATTTACAGCGGTCCCTGGGTTATATTTCATTATTTACAGTGGTTCCTTGGTAGTATAGGGTAGTATATCATTTGTGCAGTAATCCCTGGGCATCATATCATTATTGACAGGGGTTCCTGGGTAGTATATCATTATTTACAGTGGGCCGTGTGCAGTATATCATTATTTACAGTGGGTCCTGGGCAGTATATCATTATTTACTGTGGTCCCCTGGCAGCATATAATTATTTACAGCGGCTCCTGGGTAGAATATTATTTTTTACAATTGGTCCTACGTAGAATATAATTATTTACACTGGTCCCTGGGCAGAATATCATTATTTACTCTGGTCCCTGGGCAGTATATCATTATTTACAGTGGTCCCTGGGTAGTATATCATTATTTACAGTGGTCCCTGTGCAGTATATCATTGTTTACAGTGGTCCTTGTGTGGTCTATCATTATTTGCAGTGGTCCCTGTGTGGTATATACTTATTTACTGTGAATGATATTCTGCCCAGGGCGCACTTAAATAATGATATTCTACACCGAGACCACTGTAAATAATGATAAATTGCCCAGGGAACACTGCAAATAATGATTTAATACAAAGGGACCACTGTAAATAAATATATACTACCCAGGGAGCACTGTAGATAATGATAGACTACCCAGGGATCACTTTAAATAATGATATACTACTCAGGGAACACTGTAAATAATTTTATTCTGCACAGGGACCACTGTAAATAATAATATTCTGCCCAGGGATCACTGTAAATAACGATATACTACCCAGGGAACCCTGTGAATAATGATATACTACCCAGTGAACACTGTAAATAATGATATTCTGCTCAGGGACGACTGTAAATATTGATATACTGCCCAGGCATCACTGTAAATAATGATATACTATTCAGGGACCCCTGTAAATAATGATATACTATTCAGCGATCACTGTAAATAATGATATTCTATCCTGGAAACATTGTAAATAATGATATACTACCAAAAGACAACAGTGAATAATGATATTCTACCCAGGGACCACTGTAAATAATGATATTCTACCAAAGACCACTGTAAATAATGATATACTAGCCAGGGACCACAGTAAATTATGATATACTGCCCAGGGACCACTGCAAATAATGATAAACTACACAGGGACCACTGTAAATCATGATTAACTACACAGGGACCACTGTAAACCATTATATACTACACAGGGGCCACTGTAAATAATGATATACTAGTCAGGGATCACTGTAAATAAAGATACAGTGCCCACGGATTAATATAAATAATGATAGTCTACCCAGGGACCACTGTAAATAAACATAACTGCCCAGTGATCACTTTTATGACATACAGCCTAGGGACCAGTGCAAATAATGATATACTACACAGTGACCACAGTTAATAATTATATACTACCGAGGGACCACTGTAAATAATTATATACTACACTGGGACCACTGTAAACAATGATATACTGCCTAGGGACGACTGTAAATAATCATATACTGCAGAGGGACCACTGTAAATAATGATATTCTACACAGGGACCAGAGTAAATAATGCTATACTGCCCAGGGACCACTGTAAATAATGATATACGACAGAGGGACCGCTGTAAATAATGATATACTGCCTAGGGCCCACTGTAAATAATGATATACTGCCCAGGGACCACTGTAAATAATGATATACGACACAGGGGCCGCTGTAAATGATGATATGCTGCCTAGGGCCCACTGTAAATAATGATATTCTACCAAAGACCATTGTAAATAATGATACGGGGCCTCACGGTAGGATGGTGGTTAGCATCAATACTTCACAGCTCCAGGGTCCCAGGTTCGATTCCCACTGGGTCACTGTCTGTGTGGAGTCTGCACACCCTCCCCGTGTGTGCGTGGGTTTCCTCCGTGTGCTCCGGTTTCCACCTACAGTCCAAAGATGTGCGGGTTAGGTGGATTGGCCATGCTAAATTGCCCGTAGTGTAAGGTTAATGGGGGGATTGTTGGGTTACGGGTATAGGGGTTACGTGGGTTTAAGTGTGGTGATCATTGCTCGGCACAACATCGTGGGCCGAAGGGCCTGTTCTGTGCTGTACTGTTCAATGTTATATATACTTCCCAGGGACCACTGTAAATAATGATATACTACACAGGGACCACTTTAAATCATGATGTACTGCCCAGGGACCACTGTAAATAATGATATACTACACAGGGACCACTGTAAATCATGATTAACTACACAGGGACCACTGTAAACCATTATATACTACACAGGGGCCACTGTAAATAATGATATACTAGTCAGGGATCACTGTAAATAAAGATACAGTGCCCACGGATTACTATAAATAATGATATTCTACAAAGGGACCACTGTAAATAAACATAACTGCCCAGTGACCACTTTTAACAATGACATACAACGTAGGGACCAGTGCAAATAATGATATACTACACAGTGACCACTGTTAATGATTATATACTACCTAAGGACCACTGTAAATAATTATATACTACACTGGGACCACTTTATATAATGATATATTACCCAGGGACCACTGTAAACAATGATATACTGCCTAGGGACGACTGTAAATAATGATATACGATACAGGGACCGCTGTAAATAATGATATGCTGCCTAGGGCCCACTGTAAATAATGATATACTGCACATGGACCACTGTAAATAATGATATGCTGACTAGGGCCCACTGTAAATAATGATATACTGCACATGGACCACTGTAAATAATGATATTCTACACAGGGACCACAGTAAATAATGATATGCTACACTCAGACCACTGTAAATAATGATATACTACACTCAGACCACTGTAAATAATGATATTCTACCCAGGGAACGCTGTAAATAATTATATACTACACTGGGACCACTGTTAATGATATACCGCCCAGGGAACACTGTAAATAATGATATGCTGCCCAGGGTCTGCTGTAAATAATGATATACCACACAGGAACCACTGTAAACAATGATATACTGCCTTGGGACCGCTGTAAATAATGATATTCTACCCAGGGATCACAATAAATAATGATATTCTACCCAGGACAGCTGTAAATAATGATATACTGCCCAGGGACCACTGTAAATAATGATATACTACCCAGGGACCACTGTAAATAATGATATACTGCACAGGTCCCACTGTAAATAATGATATTCTACCCATGGACCGCTGTAAATAATGACATACTACACTGGGACCGCTGTAAATAATGGAATACTGCACTGGGACCCCCTGAAAATAATGATATTCTACCGAGGGACCACTGTAACTAATGATATACTGCCCAGGGACCACTGTAATAATGATATTCTACCCAGGGCCCACTGTAAATAACCATATACTACGCAGGGACGACTGTAAATAATGGTATACTGCCCCGGGACTACTGTAAATAATGATCTACTACATGGGGAACGGTAAATAATGTTATTCTACCCAGGGATCACTGTAAATAATGGTATACAGACCCGGGTCTACTGTAAATATTGCTATACTACACAGGGCCCACTGTAAATAATGATATACTACGCAGGAACATAGAACATTGAACATAGAACACTACAGCGCAGTACGGGCCCTTCGGCCCTAGTTGTTGCGCCGACCTGTGAAACCATCTGAAGCCTATCTGACCTACACTATTCCACATTCATCCATATGTCTATCCAGCGACCACTTAAATGCCCTTAAAGTTGGCGAGTCAACTACTGTTGAAGAATGTGAAGAATGGCATTATTTACAGATGTCCCTGGGTAGTATATCATTAATTACAGAGTCTACTACTTTTGCAGGCAGGGCGTTGATTGTTTGGTCCAATAAACAATTATCGCATTCATTCATTGCGAGGTTGAATTAAAACAGTGAATAGCTCATTATGTTCAAGTCCAACAAACATTAGACAAGCAATTATTATTTGTGCGACATAGATAGAAAATACCAAATTACTTTTCACTCCATTAAACACAGCAAATAACTAAAAATGTTTCATTGCATCTTTCACTGTGATTGTCAAAGGATTGTTCACTGCAATAATCACAGGCGGTTTCTAATTATTATTCAGACCATCATCAAATTAAGATTGTTATTTAGTGAAATAGAGTCTGTCATTCCTGACCACACATCAATAATAACATCAATTAAAAAAGCATTTGTTCAGCTCACAAACACCATCAATGGGATTCTCCCTCGGCAACATCCTCCAATTCGGCCGGCAGCGCAAACATGTCCGCGGGTTTCCGGATGGCGTGGGGTGGTCACAATGGGAAACCTCATTGACCAGCTGCGGGAACGGAGAATCCCGACGTGGCGGGGGTGAGCAGTGCCGGATAACGGGGCTGGCGGGACGGAGAACCGGATACAGGACATTAAAACGATAATCAATTTGCAAGAGAATTATCATGCCAAGATACTGATTACTATCAATCCATTGATCACTAACGAGATGTATAAATGTTTTAACTTCCCACAATGGTATGTATTCAGAAATATTTCCATCTCTCTGATACCAACAATTATATCTCAGGATTTAATTCCATTATTGCGCCATGATCGAATAGTTTGAGGATTCTCCCTGCCTGTTTCTACCATAGAAAACTGAGCAATTCCAATGATTGAAGTCAGGATGACATATATTTTAAATTCATTAATTAGTAGAAATATCGGTGCTATGTGGTGGAATACAATGTGATCTCTCTGCCTGTTTCTACTGACGATGTCTCAGTAATTTAAATGATGGAAGAAGGGAAGTAATTGGCTGAGAAACAATTGTATATATTGTGCCGCTGGTGTTGTTGGGGAGACTGGTCCTTTTGATTCCCTTCTGCATCTGCTCGGGTTTCTCCTCAGGAAAATACTGACTGTTTGACAATAAGAGAGTGATCAACCATTGTTTTCATTCATTCTTTATCAATTAGAGTATGTTCCCCAGGTTTAATGGACTAACCAATGCCGGGGTCTCATGTGATGGTTAAGATTGGAGCTGGGAGATTGTAGGAGAATCAAACTCTGCCATGGCCTTGGTGATTTATTTTTCAGTATTACAGACCAGATCCATAGCTCGCCCTGATACCAACACTCTCCCTATTCTTGAGGATTCCTGATAACAATAGTTGACTACATGATGCCTGGTTTTTCGCTGTCTGGACCAGAAGGTGGAGGATTATCTCCTCCAGTCTCTCAGATACATTGCCTCGTGTTTGGTGTTCAAGACAGAAACATCTAACAGATATTTTTCATAACAATTTTGGGCTGCTCGCACAGATTGTTAGTTACAATAAATAATCTGAACACGACAGGTAGTGTAAGGCAGGAGGGAGTCTATAAAAGCCAGGGAATGGTAGGGAAACAGGGAGGAAATTGGAATAATTATGTGTAGGCCTGGGATTTGGATGGAGGAACTGCATCTGCACAGGGCGGTGAGTGATGGGAGGGAGTGAATCGGCACAGGGCAGTGAGTGATGGGAGGGAGTGAATCTGCACAGGGCATTGAGTGATGGGAGGGAGTGAATCTGCACAGGGCAGAGTGATGGAAGGGAATGAATCTGCACAGGGCTGTGAGTGATGGGCGGGAGTGAACCTGCACAGGGCAGTGAGTGATGGGAGAGAGTGAATCTGCACATGGCAGAGTGATTGGAATGAGTCTGCACATTGCAGTGAGTGATGGGAGGGAGTGAATCTGCACAGGGTAGGGAGTGATGGGAGGGAGTGAATCTGCACAGGGCAGTGAGTGATGGGAGGGAGTGAATCTGCACAGCGCAGTGAGTGATAGGAGGGAGGGAATATGCACAGGGCAGAGTGATGGAAGGGCGTGAATCTGCACAGGGCAGTAAGCGGTGGGAGGGAGTGAAGCTGCACAGGGCAGAGTGATGGAAGGGAGTGAATCTGCACATTGCAGTGACTGATGGGAGGGAGTGAATCTGCACAGGGTAGGGAGTGATGGGAAGGAGTGAATCTGCACAGGGCAGTGAGTGATGTGAGGGAGTGAATCTGCACAGGGCAGTGAGTGATGGCAGGGAGTGAATCTGCACATGGCAGTGACTGATGGGGGAGTGAATCTGCACAGGGCAGTGAGTGATGGGAGGGAGTGAATCTGCACAGGGCAGTGGGTGCTTTTTACTTGAATTATTTAACTATTTTTGTCGAAGATTAATCACCTGTTAACGTAGTTTTCCACAATAATCAGAGTCACCTTGAATTGACTGTTTGGTCCAATAAACAATTATCTCATTCATTCATTGCGAGGTTGAATTAAATCAGTGAATAGCTCATTATGTTCAAGTCCAACAGACATTATACAACCAATTATTATTTGTGCAACATCGATAGAAAATACCAAATTAGTTTTCAGTCCATTAAACACAGCAAATAAATAAAAACCTTTCATTGCATCTTTCACTGTGATTATCAAAGGATTGTTCATTGCAATAATCACAGGCGGTTTCTAATTATTATTCAGACCATCATCAAATTAAGATTATTATTCAGTGGAATAGAGTATGTCATTCCTGACCACACAACAATAATAACATCAATTAAAAATGCACTTGTTCAGCTCACAATCACAATCAATGGGACTCTCCCTCGTAAGCATCCTCCAATTCGGCAGGCAGCGCACCCATGTCCGCGGGTTCCCGATGGCGTGGGGTGGTCACAATGGGAAACCTCATTGACCAGCTGCGGGAACGGATAGTCCCGTTGTGGCGGGGGTGAGCATTACCGGATAACGGGGCTGGCGGGACGAAGAACCGGATACAGGACATGAAAACGATGCTCATTTTCCAAGAGAATTATCACGCCAAGATACTGATTACTATCAATCCATTGATCAATAACGAGATGAATACACGTTTTAACTTCCCACAATAATATGTATTCAGAAATATTTCCCATCTCTCTGATACCAACAATTATATCTCAGGATTTAATTCCATCGTTGCGACATGTTCGAATAGTTTGAGAATTCTCCCTGCCTGTTTCTAAAAAAAAAACTGAACAATTCCAATGATTGAAGGCGGGATGACATATATTACACCATCGTGTTTTATACAACATTGATAGACAGCATCAAGTTAGTTTTCAGTCCATTGAACACAGTAAATAACGAAGAACTTTTAATTGCAACTTTGAATGTGATTATTAAAGGATTGTTTATACCATAATCACAGGCGTGTTCTAAATATTGTTCAGACAGTAATCACAACAAGAGATTTCTTTCAAATAGAGTCAGTAATTCCTGTAAAACATAATAAATTGAACAGCAGATTTCTGCTCACAATTAACTGATTATTTTGCAATCGAATCACCATGACAAGAATCTGATTATTTTCAGTCCAACGTTTACTGAATATATCTAGAAATCGTTATAATTTTCACAATAACATGCATTTAGAAATGTATATGAGTACGTGTAATTATCTTTCAGATTCTAAATTCATTAATTACTTGAAATATCGGTGCTATGTGGTGGAACAAAATGTGATCCCTCTGCCTGTTTCTACTGAAGAGTCTCAGTAATTTAAAAGATGGAAGGTGGGAATTAATTGGCTGAGAAACAATCATATATATTGTGTGCCATATTCATTTAAATTATTGAGTCTATCAGACTGCTACAACTGGATAACTACAAACTGCCGCAGGTGTTTTGGGGGAGACTGGTCCTTTTGATTCCCTTCTACATCCTCGCGGCTTTCTCCTCAGGAAAATACTGACTGTTTCACAATAAGTGAGTGATCAACCATTGTTTTCATTCATTCTTTATCAATTAGAGTCTGTTCCCCAGGATTATTGAACTAACCAATGCCGGGGTCTAATGTGATGGTTAAGATTTGAGCTGGAGGATTGCAGAATAATCTAACTCTGCCATGGCCTTGGTGATTAGCTGAACAGATGCTGCGTTCCAGTCACAGCGCTGCCCTTTCGCTCAAAGCAACTCCTTTAATATCTCCAGCACTTCAGTTATCTTCTCCGGTTCGGTTGGGTTGTCGAGCTGCATGGAGGATGGAGAGAGAGGAAGGAGGATAGCTGGGGCGGGGATGTTGCTGGACATGGCGGACCAGGGGTCAGATTCGGCCCAAGGATGGGAGGATTGTTTTGATGAGGAATGTGACACGCCGACTGCAGCTCGAGGTGAATTGATGTCCTCCTGCTGCTCCTGGAGGCTCCGCAGTTTGGCCCCTTGCACTGCTGAAGTAGACTTTGGGATTCCAGTACCTTTCTACTGACTTTCGTCTGTTTTAGAGAGACTAGACTATCTGGGGTTTTCCCCGAGACGTTGATGTGGCGAATGTATTACTGCTACCATTCACCAGTGTATTGCATTACATTCTATTATATTATGTTTATGCCCTTGTGGGCTCCGCCTATGGCTCCGCCCCCTCGGGGGAGGTATATAGATGTGCAGCCTGGATCACTTCCGGTTGCCGTGATGCGGAGCTACGCCGCATGTTCCGTACCTCCCGCTATTTTTGGTCTTTTCGGCTCTTTTAAGAGCCTGCAGTGGTGCCGGTTGGACTTTTACCCGGGTGGGAACACATCCATTGTGCTTATCTGCCGGTAGATGGACTTGACCAGGAGCGGAGCGGTCCAAAACTCGGCTTTGGAGCACAGAAGGGTGCGAGGCAGGAAAAACAAGATGGCGGCGGGCGGGGAACCGGCAGCATGGCAGCAGTGGGCGCAGGAGCAGCAGGGGATGCTCCATCACTGCTTCAGAGAGCTGAAGGCTGAGATCCTGGAACCGTTTAAGGACTCACTGGACATGCTCATGGCGACTCAGACGGCTCAGGGTGCGGAGATCCGAGAACCACTTCAAAAGGCCTCGGAGAGCGAGGACAAATTCCTGGGTTTTGGCAGTGAAGATGGAGTCACACGAGGCGCTTCACAAGAAGTGGCTGGCAATGATGGAGGAGATGGAGAACCGCTCCTGTCGGAAGGACCTGCGGATTCTAGGCCTCCCGGAGGGGCTGGAATGTTTGGATTTGGGGGCCTACGTTGTTGTGATGCTGAGCTCTTTAATGGGCGCGGGGTCGTTCCAAGGACCCTTGGAGCTGGAGGGAGGCTCATCGAGTGCTGTTGAGGAAGTCCAGGCCGAACAAGCCGCCTAGGGCGGTGCTGGTCTGATTTCACCACTTCGTTGACCGCTAGTGCATGCTCAGACGCGCAAAGACGGAAAGGAGCAGTAAGTGGGAGAATATAGAGATCAGGATCTATCAGGACTGGTGCATGGAGGTGGCGAAGAGAAATCTGACTGAAATCGGGCGAAGGGAGTGCTTCACAGGGAGGGGGTAAAGTTTGGCCTGTTACAGCCGGTTCGCCTCTGGGTCACTGACAAGGACCGCCAGCTCTACTTTGATTCTCTGGAGGAGGCCTGGGCCTTTGTCCTGGCAGAGATGTTGGACTCGAACTGAGGACGGGGGGGGGGGGGGGGCTGGGGAATGATGTACATATTCCGGAGGCTTTTGGTATCCTTTCATTTTTATTGGCTGTGTTTGATTTTGCCGTTTTTGCTGTTCTGCTTTTACGCTTTTTGGGGCTGTCATTTATTTATTTGGGTGCGTTTTCATTTTTTCACTGGTGGGGGGTTAACGAGCTGTTTGCTTTCCCGCTGGGTCATGTGCCCATCTTTTTCCCGCGTGTTGGGCTGGGGGGGCGAGGTTCAGGTTGGAAGAGCGGGTTTTCTTCCCGCGCTGGAGTAGTCAGCGGGACCAGCACTGGCTGGGGGGAGGGGTGGTTGTGTTGCATCGCCGGGCGGGGGGAAGTCGTTGGGATAGCGGTGGCAGCCGGGGTCAGCAGGAGTCGGCTGACTTACGGAAGTACAATGGAAGGGGTTACGCAGCTGGGGGGCTAGCTTGGGGGGGGTGTGGGTGGGGGTTTGGGAGGGAAGCAGCGGGGTACCGCGTTGCTGCTGCAGGGCCCGCAAGGGAACTGCTGGTGAAGGGGGAGGTTGTGGGTCGTCTGCCACCGTGGGCAACGGGCCTGGTGGGTTCTGCGGGCACATGGTGAGCCGAGGGAGAACTATGGCTGACCGGTGCAGAGTGTGGGAAAGCCTCCCCAGATTCGGCTGGTCACATGGAAAGTGAGGGGCTGTATGAACCGGTGAAGCGGTCCCGGATCTTGATGCACCTGAAGGAGCTGTTAGCAGACGTGGCTATGCTCCAGGAGACGCACCTTAAGGTGGTGGATCAGGTAGGCTCAGAAGAGGCTGGGTGGGGCAGGTGTTTCACTCGGGGCGAGATGCAAAGAATCGAGGGGTGGCGATCTTAGTTGGCAACAGCTTGTCGTTTGTTGCGTCGAGTGTGGTGGCGGACAGCGCAGGTAGATACGTAATGGTGACTGGTAGACTTCAAGGGGAGCGGGTGGTTCTAGTTAATGTGTACGCCCCAACTGGGACGATGTGGGCTTCATGCGGTGAATGTTGAGCTGGATCCCTGACCTGGAAATTGGGGGCTTGATCTTGGGAGGGGACTTTAATACAGTGTTGGATCCAGCTCTCGATCGGTCGAAATCTAGGATGGGCAAGAGGCCGGTGGCGGCCTCGGTGCTGAGGGGGTTCACGGCTCAGATGGGAGGGGTAGACCCTTGGAGGATTTTGAGACCTGGAGGCAGGTACTCTTTCTTCTCCCATGTTCACAAGGCTTATTCGCGGATTGACTTTTTTGATCTCAGCAGGGCGCTGATCCCGAGAGTGGTGAGGCGGAGTAGGTGATTCGGCGATAGCCATATCTGACCATGCTCCACCTTTGGTCTTTGGTGGACCTGGAGCTGGGGGAGGGGAAGAATCAGCGCCCGCTGTGGGGCTTCTGGCAGAGGAGAAAGTATGTGGGCGGGTCCGTAGGGGTATAGAGGGGTATTTGGAAGCCAATGATAACGGGGAGTTGCAAGTTGGGGTGGTTTGGGAAGCGCTGAAGGCGGTGGGTAGAGGGGAGCTGATACCCATTCGGTGCACAGGGAGAGAGGGTTGAGAGGGAGAGGTTGGTGGATGAAATGGTAACGGTGGACAGGAGGTATGCGGATCTCCCGGAGGAGGGGCTTGTGAGGAAGCGTTGCAGTCTTCAAGCGTAGTTCTCTACCTGGAAGGCGGAGGCGCAGTGGAGGAGGGTGCAGGCCTCTAAGATGTTTAAAATTCGCCATGCTCGGCCATGGAGATGGTTAAAATTTATCCATTCTTGGCCTCAAAGATGTTTAAAAGTTAGCCAAGCTCGGCCTACATGCAGTTTAAAATTTAGCCATGTTCGGCCTCGAATCTGTTGAAGATTTAGCCATCCTCGGCCTGAAAACACTGAAAATTTAGCGAAGCTCAGCCACAGGGACATTTATAATTTAGCCATCTCGGCCTCTAAGGCATTTCAAATCTCGCCATGCTTGTCCTTGATGTTAGTAAAATTTAGCCATGCTCGGCCTCGAAGATGTTGAGAATTTATCCATGCTTGTCCTCAAAGGTATTTCAAATTCAGAAACGCTCGATTCAAAGCTATTGAAAATTTAGCCACCCTCGGCCATAAAGACGTTTAAAATTCTCCACGTTCGGCCCCGGAGATTGTTGAAATTTAGACATCGTAGGCCTCTGAGACAATTAGAATTTAGCCACCCTCGGCCTCAAAGATGATTACAATTTAGCCATGCTTGGCCTTGAAGATATTTAAAATTTGCACACGCTCGGTTTCAAACGTGTTGAAAATGTAACCATCCACGGCATCGAAGACGGTAAAAGTTTAGCCATCCTCGGCCTCTAAGGCTTTTCAAATAAGACGCTTGGCCTGGAAGATGGGAAAATTTAGCAATGCCCAATCTCGAACATGTTGAAAATTTAGCCATGCTCGGCCTCGAACATGTTGAAAATTTAGCCATACTCAGTCTCGAAGATGTTGAAAATTTTGCCACGCTCTGTCTCGAAGATATTGAAAATTTACCCATGCTCGGCGTCAAAGGTGTTTAAAAATTAGCCCATGCTCGGCCTCTACGAGATTTAAAATTTAGCAATGCTACGACGTTTGAAATTTCATCGTGCATCGGCTTGAAGATGGTAAAAGTTAGCAATGACCAAACTCAAAGTTGTTAAAAGATTTGCCATGATTGGCCTCAGACTTGTTGAAAATTTAGCCATGCTCTGCCTCGAAGATGCAAATGTAGCCATGCTCGGCCTCAAAGATTTTTAAAATTTACACATGATTAGCCTCGAAGATGTTTAAAATTTAGTTATGATCTGTATCAACGATGTTTAAACATTTTTCCTCCTCGGCCTAGAATACGTTTAAAATGTAGCCAGACTCGGCCTCAAAGAGATTGAAAATCTGGCCATGCTTGACCTCCGAGACATTTCAAATTTAGCCATCCTCGGCGTCTGAGGCATTGAAAATTAGGCCATGTGCAGCTCTGAAGATGGTTAAAATTTAGCAATGCTCAGCCTGGAAAATGTTGAAAATTTAGCCACGCTCGGTCTTTGAGACATTTTAAATTTAGCCATCCTCGGCCTCTGTGACATTTCAAATTGCGCCATGCTTGGCCTTGAAGTTGGGAAAATTTAGCAAGGCCCAACGTCGAAGATGTTGCAAATGTATGCAACTTCGGTTTCGCAGATGTTTCAAATTTATCTATGCTCGGCATCGATGTTCAATATTTTCCCATGCTTGGTCAAGAACAAAGAACAAAGAAAATTACAGCACAGGAACAGGCCCTTCGGCCATCCCAGCCTGCGCCAATCCAGATCCTTTATTTAAACCTGTCTCCTATTTTACAAGGTCTACTTCCCTCTGTTACCACCCATTCATATACCTGTCTAGATGCCTCTTGAATGATGCTATCGTGCCCGCCTCTACCACCTCCGCTGGTAATGTGTTCCAGGCTCCCACCACCCTCTGCGTAAAAAGCTTTCCACGCACATATCCCTTGCACTTTCCCCCTCTCACTTTGAAATCGTGACCCTTTGTAACTGACATCCCCACTCTTGTAAAAAGATTGTTGCTATCCAGTCTGTCCATACCTCTCATAACTTTGTAAACCTCAATCCGGTCCCCGTCAACCTCTGTCTTTCCAACGAAAACAATCCTAATCTACTCAACCTTTATTCATAGCTAGCCCCCTCCATACCAGGCAACATCTTGGTGAACTTCCTCAGCATACTCTCCAAAGCATCCACATCCTTCTGGTGATGTGGCGACCAGAACTGCATGCCGTATTCCAAATATGGCCGAACCAAAGTCCTATGTAACTGCAACATGACCTGCCGACTCTTGTACTCCATACCCCGTCCGATGAAGGCAAGCTTGCTGTTTGCCTTGAAAATTTGATTTTCCGAAATGCATCACCTGTATTTGCCTGGATTGAACTCCATCTGCCATTTCTCTGCCCAACTCTGCAATCTATCTACATTCTGTTGTATTCTCTGACAGTCCTCCTTGCTATCTGCAACTCCACCAATCTTTGTATCATCTGCAAATTTGCTAATCAGACCACCTATACCTTCCTCCAGGTCATTTATGTAGATCACAAACAACAGTCGTCCGAGTACGGATCCCTGTGGAACACCGCTAGTAACCCTTCTCCATTTTGAGCCACTCCCTTCCACCACTACTCTCTGTCTCCTGTTACCCAGCCAGTTCTTTATCCATCCAGCTAGTACACTCTGAACCCCATACGACGTCACTTTTTCCATCAACCTGCCATGGGAAACCTTATCAAACGACTTACTAAAGTCCATGTATATGACATCTACAGCCCTTCCCTCATCATTTAACTTTGTCACTTCCTCAAATAATTCTATTAGGATTGTAAGGCATGACCTTCCCTGCACAAAACCATGCTGCCTGTCACTGATAAATCTATTTTCTTCCATATGTGAATAGATCATATCCCTCAGTATCTTCTCCAACAGTTTGCCTACCACTGACGTCAAGCTCACAGGTCTATAATTCCCTGGATTTTCCCTGCTACCTTCTTAAACTGAAGATGTTTAAATTTTAGACACGCTCGATTTCAAAGCTGTTGGAAACATAACCATCCACGGACTCGAAGACGGTTAAAATTTACATATCCTCGGCCTCTGAGGCTTTTTAAATATCCCCACGCTTGGCCTTGAAGATGGTAAAATTTAGCAATGCCCAACGTCGAAGATGGTTAAAATTTAGCCATGCTCGGCCCTGAAGATGGTTAAAATTTAGCCACCCTCAGCGTCGAAGACGTTTAAAATTTAGCCATGCGCGGCCTCGAAAATGCTGAAAATTGAGCCATGCTTGGTCTCGAAGATCAAGATTTTGCAATGCTTGACCTCGGAAATGTTGAAAATTTAGTCACGCTTCATTTTAAAGTTGTTGAAAATGCAATATTCCTCGGCCTCGAACACGGTCAAAATTGAGCCATCCTCGGCGGTTAAAATTTCGCCATGCTTGGCCTTGAAGATTGTAAAATTGAACAATACCCAACCTCGACGATGTTGAAAATTTAGCCATGCTCGGATACGAAGATATTGAAAATTTAGACGTGCTCGCCGTCAATGTTTAAAATTTATCCCATGCTCGGCCTCTAACACATTTAAAATTATCCATGAACTGCCTCAACGATGTTGATTTTTTTTCAATTCTCGGCTTAGAAGATGTTTAAAATGTCACCATTCTCAGCATCGAAGATGTTTAAAATTTAGCCACCGTCGGCCTCTGAGATGTTTCAAATTTCGTCATGCTGGGCCTTGAAGATGGTAACATTTAGCTATTCCCAACCTCGAAGATGTTGAAAATTTAGCCATGTTCGGTCTCGAAGATATTGAAAATTTGCGCACGCTCAGCTTCAAATGTGTTAAAAAATTAGCCCATGCTTGGCCTCTAAGAGATTTAAAATTTAGCAATACTTAGCCCCTACGACGTTTGAAATTTCATCGTGCATTGGCTTGAAGATGGTAAAAGTAAGCAATGACCAAAGTCAAAGTTGTTAAAAATTTTGCCATGATTGGCCTAAAACGTGTTGAAAATTTAGCCATGCTCTGCCTCGAGGACGTTTAAAATTTAATCATGCTCGGCCTCTAAGATGCAAATTTAGCTATGCTCGGCCTCAAAGATTTTTAAAATTTACACATGATTAGCCTCGAAGATGTTGAAAATTTAGTTATGATCTGCATCAACGATGTTTTAAAAAATTTCCTCCTCGGCCTAGAATATGTTTAAAATGTAGCCAGACTCGGCCTCAAAGAGATTGAAAATTTGGCCATGCTTGACCTCCGAGACATTTAAAATTTAGCCATCCTCGGCGTCTGAGTCATTGAAAATTAGGCCATATGAAGATGGTTAAAATTTAGCAATGCTCGGCCTCAAAAATGTTCAAAATAGAGCGACACTCTGTCTCTGAGACATTTAAAATTTAGCCCTCCTCGGCCTCTAAGACGTTTCAAATGTCTTCATGCTTGGCCTTGAAGACGGTAAAATTTAGCAATGCCCAGCATCAAAGATGTTGAAAATTGAGCCACGCTCGGTCTCTGAGACATTTAAAATTTAGCCATCCTCGGCCTCTGAGATGTTTCAAATTGCGCCATGCGTGGCCTTGAAGATGGTAACATTTAGCAAGGCCCAGTCTCAAAGATGTTGAAAATTTAGCCAACCTCGGCCTCGCAGATGTTTCAAATTTAGCCATGCTCGGCCTCGAAGATGTTTGATAGTTCCCCATGCTTGGCCTCAAAGATGTTTAAAATTTAGAGACACTCGATTTCAAAGTTGTTGAATATTTGGCTATCCTGGGCTTCTGAGACTTTTAAATTCTACATGCTCGGCCCCGGAGATGGTTAAAATTTAGCCATCCTCGGCATCGAAGATGTTTAAAATTTAGCCAGGCACGGCCTCTAAGACGTTTAAAATTTAGTCATGCGCAGCGACTAAGATGTTGAAAGTTGAGCCGTGCTTGGACTCGAAGACGTTGAATATTTTGCCATTCTCAGTCTCGAAGATGTTAAAAATTTAGACAAGCTCGATTTCAGAGCTGTTGAAAATTTAACCTTCCACGGCCTAGAGCAAGGTTAAAATTGAGCCATCCTCGGCCTCTAAGACGTTCAAAAGTTCGCCATGCTTGACCTTGAAGATGGTGAAATTTAGAAATACCCAACATAGAAGATGTTGAAAATTTAGCTGTGCTCGGCCACGAAGATATTGAAAATGTAGCCATGCGTAGCCTCGAAGATGTTTAAAATTTACTCATGACCTGCCTCAACGATGTTTAAAAATGTTTAATTCTCGGCCTAGAAGATGTTTAAAATGTAGCCATCCTCGGCCTCGAAGACATTTAAAATTTAGCCACCGTCGGCGTCTGAGACATTTAAAATTACGCCATGCTCAGCCATGAAGATTGTTAAAATTAAGCAATGCTCAGCCTCGAAAACGTTGAAAATTGAGCCAGGCTTAGTCTCTGAGACATTTAACCCCCGTCGGCATTTGAGAGGTTTAAAATTTCGTCATGCTTGGCATTGAAGATGATAAAGTTTTCCAATTCCCCACCTCGTCGATGTTAACAATTTTGCCAACCTTGGCCTCGCAGATGTTTAAAATTCCCCATGCTCTGCCTTGGAGATGTTTAAAATTTAGCCATGCTCAGCCTCTAAGATGTTTAAAATTCGCAATGCTCAGCCTTGGAGATGGTTAAAATTTAGCCCTGCTGGGACTCCTAGATGTTTACAATTCTAACCATCTTTGAGTCCGAACACGGCTAAACTTTAAACTTCTACTGGGCGGCGCATGCCTAAATTTTCAACATCTTAAAGGCTGAGGCTGGCTAAATTTTAACCGCCTTTGAACGCTGATGGTACAATTTTCAACCGACTTGAAATAGAGCGTGTCTAAAGTTTAAACATCTTCGAGGCCAAACATGGCTAAATTTTAAACATCTGAGAGGCCGAGCATGGCTGAATTTTAAACATCTTAGAGGCCGTGCATGGCAAATTTAAACATCTTCGAGACCGAGCGTTGCTCAATTTTCAACATCTTCGAGGCCGAGCATTGCTAAATTTTAACCACCTTCCTGGCTGAGCATGGCGTAATTTTAAACGTCTCAGACGCCGAGGATGGCTATATTTTAAATGTCTCTGACGCCGAGCATGGCTCAATTTTTAACATATTCGAGGCCGAGGATGGCTAAGTTTCAGCTGCGATGGCCGAGTGGTTAAGGCGTTGGACTCGAAATCCAATGGGGTTTCCCCACGTAGGTTCGAACCCTGCTCGCATCGGCTACAATCCGAAGGGGCTGGTTTAGCTCACTCAGCTAAATCGCTGGCTTTTCAAGCAGGCCAACAGCACGGTTCAATTCCCATACCAGCCTCCCCAGACAGGCGCTGGAATGTGGCGACTAGGGGCTTTTCACAGTAACTTCATTGAAGCCTACTCGTGACAATAAGAGATTTTCATTTCATTTCATTAACCGTATTCGAGGCCGAGGATGGTTTCATTTTCAATGTTTTCGTGGCCGAGGATGGCTACATTTTAACATCTTCTCGGCCGAGAATGAAAACATTTGAAACATCGTTGTGTCAGATCATGACTAAATTTTAAACATCTTCGAGGCTAAGCATGGCTAAATTTTACATGTCTTAGAGGCCCTGCATGGACTATATTTTAAACATCTTTGAGGCCGAGCTTGGCTAAATTGTCAACATCTTCGAGGCCGGGCAGCACGGTGGCACAGTGGTTAGCATTGCTGCATCATGGCGCTGAGGTCCCAGGTTCGATCCCGGCTCTGGGTCACTGTCCATGTGGAGTTTGCACATTCACCCCGTGTCTGCGTGGGTTTCGCCCGCACATCCCAAATATGCGCAGGATAGGTGGATTGGCCACGCTAAATTGCCCCTTAATTGGAAAAAATGAATTGGGTTCTCAAAATTTATTTAAAAAGCATCTTCGAGGCTGAGCATGGCTAAATTTTCAACATTTTCGAGGTTGGGCAATGCTAAAGTTTACCATCTTCAAGGCCAACATGGCGAAATTTTAAACATCTTAGGGGACGAGCATGGCTAGATTTGAAACGATTTAGAGGCCGGTGATGGCTAAATTTTAAATGCCCCAGATGCCGAGCATGGCTATTTTTTCAGTGTCTTCGAGGCAGAGTGTGGATCAATCTTCAAAAGCTTCGAGGCCGAGCATGGCTAAATTTTAAACATCTTATAGGGCGAGCATGGCGACATTTAAATGTCTTACGGTCTGGGATGGCTAAATTTTGAATTTCTACGAGGTTGAGCATGGCTAAATTTAAAACATCTCCGAGGCTGAGGATGGCTAAATTTTAAACATCTTCGAGGCCGAGCATTGCTAAATTTGAACCATCTTCATGGCTGAACATGGCGTAATTTTAAATGTCTCAGATGCTGAGGATACTTATATTTTACATGTCTCAGTCTCCGATCATGGCTGAATTTTTAACATCTTTATGGCCGAGCACGGCTAAATCTTCAAAATCCTCGAAGCCGAGCATGGCTAAATCTTCAACACCTTAAAGGTCGAGCATGGATAAATTTTAAACGTCTCAGTGGCCAAGCATGGCTAAATGTTAACCATCTCCAAGGCCGAGCATGGAGAATAGTAAACGTCTTCGAGGATGAGGATGGCTAAATTTTCAACAGCTTTGAATCGAGAGTTTGTAAATTTTAAACACTTACGAGGCCGAGCATGGATAAATGTTCATTATCTTCGAAACCGAGTATGGGTAAATTTTCAAGATCTTCGACGCCGAACATGGCTACATTTTCAACATCTTAGAGGTTGGGCATTGCCACATTTTACCATCTTCAAGGCCAAGCATGGGGAAATTAGAAACACATTAGAGGCCGAGGATTTTAAATGCCTCAGAAGCTGAGCACGGCTAAATTTTCAGCGCCTTCGAGGCCAAGGATAGCTATATGTTAAACATCTTAGAGGCCGAGCATGGCTAAATTTAAGTGTCTTAGGGGCTGAGGATGGCTAACTTTTGACTACTTTAGTATGCGAATACGGCTAAATTTTAAACTTCGACTCGGTCAAGCATGGCTAAATATTAAACAGTGGACGAGGATGGCTAAATTTTCAACATATTCGAGGTTGTGCCTTGCTACATTTAACCATCTTCAAGGCCAAGCATGGCAAAATTCTCGGTATCTTTGAGGCCGAGCATGGCGAAATTTTTAACATCCTCTAGGCCGAGCATGGCTAAATTTTAAACGTTTCAGAGACCGAGCATGGCTAAATTTTAACCATGTCCATGGCCAAGCAGATTAATTTTAAACACCTACGAGACCGAGCGTGGCTCAATTTTCAACATTTTCGAGGTTGTACTTTGCTAAATTTAACCATCTTCAAGGCCAAGCATGAGGAAACTTTTGGTATCTTCAGGGCGAGCATGGCTAAATTTTCAACATCCTCGAGGCCGAGCATGGCTAAATGTTCAACATCTCAGAGGCCAAGCATGGCTAAATTGTAAAAGTCACTGAGGACGAGCATGGCTAAATTTTAACCATCTCCAAGGCTGAGCATGGAGAATTTTAAACGCCTTAGAGGCCGAGCAAGACTACATTTTCAACACATAGAACATAGAACAGTACAGCACAGAACAGGCCCTTCGGCCCTCGATGTTGTGCCGAACAATGATCACCCTACTTAAACCCACGTAACCCGTATACCCATTACCTAACACTACGGGCAATTTAGCATGGCCAATCCACCTAACCCGCACATCTTTGGACTGTGGGAGGAAACCGGAGCACCCAGAGGAAACCCACGCACACACGGGGAGGACGTGCAGACACCACACAGACAGTGACCCAGCCAGGAATCGAACCTGGGACCCTGGAGCTGTGAAGCATTGATGCTAACCACCATGCTACCGTGAGGCCCCTACCGTGAGACACAGAGAGATACAGAGAGATACAGAGTCAGAGACATGCTTAGATTGATTCAGAGAGATACAGAGAGAGATACAGAGAGATACAGAGAGAGATACAGAGATACAGAGAGAGATAAAGATAGAGATTCAGAGAGATACAGAGAGAGATACAGAGATACAGCGAGATACAGAGAGGCACAGATACAGAGATACTGAGATATACAGAATGAGATCAGAGAGAGACAGAGATATATATATAGCGAGAGAGATACAGAGAGAGATACAGAGAGCGATACAGAGAAAGAAACATCGAGCGATACCGAGAGAGACACTGAGAGATACAGCGAGAGATACTGAGAGAGATACAGAGAGAGGTGTAGAGAATGATACAGCTTCGAAGTTGTAAATTGCGAAATTTTACCGTGTTCAAGGCTAAGAATGCCGAAGTTTGAAATGCTTTAGAGGCCGTCAATTGCTAAATTTGATGTGTTCCAGAGGCCGTGCATGGCTAAATTTTCAGTGTCTTCGAAGCAAAAGATGGCTAAATTTTCAACATCCTCGAGGCCGAGCACGCCTAGATTTTCATATTGTTTTAGACCGAGGTTGGCTAAATTTTCAACATCTTCGAGGTTGGTCATTGCGAAATTTTACAATCTGCAAGGCCGAGCATGGATAAATTTTCAGTGTCTTAGGGGCCGAGGATGGCTAAACTTTGACCATCTTTGAGTCCGAACACGGCTAAATTTTAAACTTCTACCAGGCCGAGCATGGCTAAATTTTAAACATCTTAGAGGCCGAGGACGCCTAAATGTTAACCGTCTTTGATGCCGAGAATGGTTAAATGAAATGAAAATTAAATTACATGAAATTAAAATGAAATGAAATGAAAAATGAAATGAAAATGAATGAAAAAAGTGAAAAATTAAATGAAATAAAAATCGCTTATTGTCACGAGTAGGCTTCAATGAAGTTACTGTGAAAAGCCCCCAGTGGCCACATTACGGCGCCTGTCTGGGGAGGCTGGTACGGGAATCGAACCGTGCTGCTGGACTGCTTGGTCTGCTTTAAAAGCCAGCGATTTAGCTGAGTGAGCTAAAGCAGCCCCTTTCAGCAGCTTTAAAAATCGAGCGTGTCTAAATTTTAAACATCTTCGGTGCCAAACATGGGTAAATTCTAAACATCTTCGAGGCCGAGAATGGCGAGATATAAACGTCTTAGGGGCCGTGTATGGCTACATTTTGACCATCTTGGAGGCCGTACATGGCTAAATTCTGAACTTCTACTATGCCGAGCACGGCTAAATTCTTTGAGGTTGCGCATTACTAAATTTTACCATCTTCAAAGCCAAGCATGGGGAAATTTGAAACGCCTTAGAGGCCGAGCATGGCTAAATTTTAAACATCTCAGAGGCCGAGAGTGGGTAATGTTTAAGGATCTCCATGGCCGAGCATGGAGAATTTTAAATGTCTTAGAAGCCGAGGATGGGTATATTTTAAACATATTCGAGACAAAGGATGGCTAAATGTTCAACATCTTACAAATCGAGCGAGTCCAAATTTTAAACATCTTCGAGGCACAGCATTGCTAAATTTTCAACATCTTTGAGGCCGAGCATGGCTCAATTTTCAATGTCTTTGAGGCCGAGGATGGTGAAATTGTAAATTTCGCACAGAGGCCGAGCATAGCTCATATTAACCATCTTAGATGCCTAACATTGCTAAATTTAAATGGCTTAGGGACGAGGATGGCTAAATTTTGACCATCTTAGACTCCGAACACGGCTAAATTTGACCATCTTTAAGGCCTAACATGGCTAAATTTTAACGACTTAGAGGCCGAGAATGGCTAAATTTTAAATGTCATTGAGGCCAAGGAAGGCAAAATTTTCAATGTCTTAGAGGTCGAGGATGGCTTATTTTTAAACAACTTCTAGGCAGAGCATGAAAAAAATGTAAACATCGTTGAGGCGTTTAGCATGGCTAAATTTTAAACCTCTTCGAGGCCAAATATGGCTAAATTTCAACACTTTTGAGGCCAAACATAGATAAGTTTTTAACAACTTTGAGGATGGACATTGCTAACTTCTACCATCTGCAAGGCCGAGCATGGTGAAATTTTAAACCTATTAGAGGCCGAGTATGGCTAAATTTTAAACATCATTGACACCAAAGATGGCTAAACTTGAAACATCTCAGTGGCCGACAATGGCGAAATGTAAACGTCAGAAGGGTCGAGGATGGCTAAATTTTAGCCACCTTCGAGGCTCAGTATGGCTAAATTTCAAATGTCTGAGAGGCCGATGATGGCTAAGTTTTAAAAATCTACTAGGCCGAGTATGGCTAAATTTCAACCTGTTTTAGGACCGAGCAAGGCTAAATCTTAAATGCCTTAGAAGACGAGCATGCGCTAAGTTTTCAACATCTTCAAGGTTGAGTATTGTAAACTTTACCATCTTCAAGGCCAAGCATGGCACAATTTTAAACGTTTTAGAGGCCGAGCATGACTAAATTTATATGTCTCAGGGGCCGAGGATGGCTACATTTTGGCTATCTATAAGTCCGAATACGACTAAATTTTACCATCTTCAAGGCCGACTCCGGCCAAATGTTTAACGTCTTACAGGCCGACAATGTCAAAATTTAAAAGACACAAGGGTCGAGGATGGCTAAATTTTAAAAACCTTTGAGGGTGAGCATGGCTATATTTTAAATGTCTTACAATTCGAGGAGGGCGAAGTTTTAAAAATCTGCGTAGCCAAGCGTGGCAAAATTTAAAACTGCTACCGGGCAAAGCATCGCTAAATCTTAAATGTCTCAGAGACCAAGAATATGCAAATGTGAAACATCTTAGAGTCGAGCACGGCTAAATTTTAAACATCTTCGAGGACTAGCATGGCTAAATTTTGACCATCTTTGACTCCGAACACGGATAAATTATAAACTACTAGCCGAGCTATATTTTAAACATCTAAGAGAGCGAGGATGGCAAAATTTTAATCGTCTTCGAGGCCGAGGATGGATAAATTTTTAACAGCTTTGAAATCGGGCATGTCAATTTTAAAACAACAGCAAAATTTTAAATATCTTAGACGCCGACCATGCAGACACTGCGACAACAAATGAACGGGCACCGTGCAACAATCACCAGGCAGGAATGTTCCCTTCCAGTCGAGGAACACTTCAGCAGTCAAGGGCTTTTAGCCTCTGATCTCCGGGTAAGCGTTCTCCAAGGCGGTCTTCAGGACACACGACAACGCACAATTGCAAAGCAAAAACGTATAGCTATGTTCTGCACGCATGAGTGCAGCCTCAACCGGGATCTTGGATTCATGTTGCATTACATCCACCCCCCACCACTTGGCCTGGACTTGCAAAATTCCACCAACTGTTCTGCCTTGAGACAATTCACACCTCTTTAACCTGTGATTATCGCTCTGTCTGGATCTGTAATAATTTGATTACCTGCAAATGATCGCATTCCAAGCATTGTCCGGCATCTCTGACTTTGTCTATATAAATGTTTCTGGAACATACCTCTCCATTCACCTGAGGAAGGAGCAGTGCTCCGAAAGCTCTTGTTTGAAACAAACCTGCTGGACTTTAACCTGGTGTTGTCAGACTTCTTACTAAATTTTTAACATCTTCGAGGCCGAGGATGGCTAAATTTTTAACATCTTCAATGTTGGGATTTACTAAATTTTGTAATCTACAAGGTCAAGCATGACGAAATTTCAAACGTCTCAGGGGCCGAGGATCCCTAAATTTTAAACATCTTCTAGTACGAGAATGAAAAAAGTTAAACCTCATTGAGGCGGAGCATGACTAAATTCTAAATGTCTTAGAGGCCGAGGATGGCTCAATTTTCAACACGTTTGCGGCTAAAGTTTTAACAACTTTCAGTTTGGAAATTGCTAACTTTTATCATCATCAATGCCAAGCATTGTGAAATTTTAAACGCCGTAGAGGCCGAGCGTGGCTATTGAGGACATGGATGGCTAAATTTTAAACGTCTCAGTGGCCGAAAATGGCAAAATCTAAACTTCAAAAGGGTGGATAATAACTACATTTTAACCAACTTCGAGGCTGAGCGTGGCTAAATGTTAAATGTCTTGGAGGCCAGGATGGATACGTTTTAAAAATCTACTGGGCCGAGCATGGCTAAATTCTATATGGCTCAGAATCTAAGAATACTAAAATTTTAAACATTTCCATGCCGCGCACGGCTAAATGTTAAACATTTCAGAGGCAGATGATGGCAAAATATTAAACATCTTATATGCCATGAATGGCTCAATATTACACATCTCTGAGGTCCAGCATTGCTAAATTTTAACCATCTCCAAGGCCGAGCAGGGAGAATTTAAAACGTCTTTTAGGCCGAGAATGTCAAAATTGTAAACATTTTCGAGGCCGAGGATAACTAAATTTTCAACACCTTTGAATCAAGCGTGTCCAAATTTTAAACACGTTCGAGGCAAAGCATGGATAAATTTTCAACATCTTAGAGGCCGAGCAAGGCTAACTTTAAACGTCTCAGGGGCCGAGGACGGCGAAATTTCAAATTTCTCAGAGACCGAGTGTGGCTTAATTTTCAACATCTGGGAGGCTGAGCATTGCTAAATTTTAACCATCTACATGGCTGGGCATGACGTAATTTTAAATGTCTCAGACGCCGAAGGTGGCTAAATTTTAAATGTCTCAGAGGCCGAGCTTCGCTAACTTTTCAATGTCTTTGAGGACGAGTATGGCTACATTTTAAACAACTTCTAGTCCGAGAATGATGAAAAATTTAATCATCCTTGAGGCGGATCATGGCTAAATTTTAACCGTTTTCGAGGCTAAGCATGGCTAAATTTTAGTCCCCTTTGAGGCGAGCATGGTTATATTTTCAACATCTTCAAGGCCAAGCAGGTCGAAATGTTAAACATGTTAGAGACCGAGCATGGCTAACTTTTAATCTTCTCGCAGGCCGAGAATGGCTAAAGTTTAACCATCTGCAAGGCCGAGCATGGAGAATTTGAAACGTCTTAGAGCCCGACGATAGCTAAGTTTTAAACATCTTCGAGGCCGAGGATGGCTAAATTTACAACAGCTTTGAATCGAGCATGTCTAAATTTTAAACAACATCGAGGCCAAGCATGGATAAACTTTCAAAATCTTCGAGACCGAGCCTGGCTAAATTTTCAAGATCTCGAGGCTGGACGTTGCTCAATTTTAAAATCTTCATGGACAAGCATGGCGATATTTGAAACGCCTGAGATGCTGAGGATGGCTAAATTTTAACTGTCTTCGAGGCCGAGGATGGATGAATTTTAAATATGTCAGAGACATCATCTTCTAGGCCGAGAATGAAAAAAAATTAAACATCATTGAGGCAGATCATGACTAAATTTTCAACATCTTCGAAGCTAAGCATGGCTACATTTTAGACAGCTTTGAGGACGAACATGGCTACATTTTATCTATCTTCATGGCTGAGCGTGGCGTAATTTTTAATATCTCCAAGGCCGAGCATGGTGAATTATAAAACTCTTCGAGGCCGTGGATGGCGAAATTTTAAACATTTTCGAGGGCGAGGATGCCAAAATTTTCAACAGCTTTGAATCGAGTGTCTAAATTTTAAACATCTTCGAGGCCCAGCATGGCTACATTTTCAACATCTTCGATGCCGAGCATGGCTAAATATTAATCATTTTAGGAGACGAGCATGGCTATATTTTAAACATCTTCGAGGTTGCACATTGCTAAATTTTACCATTTTCAAGGCCAAGCATGGCAAAATTTTAAACATCTTAGAGGCCGCACTTGGGTAAATATTAAACATTTTGGAGGCCGGGGATGGCTAAATTTTAAAAATCTTCGAGGCCGAGCACGGCTAAATTTTAAAAGTCTCAGAGGCCGAGCATGGCTAAATTTTAACCATCTCCAAGACCGAGCATGGAGAATTTTAAAAGTTTTAGGACCGAGGATGGCTGAATTTTAAACATCTTCGAGGCCGAGAATGGTTACATTTTTAACAGCTTTGTAATCGTGCCTGTCTAAATTGTAAACATCTTCGAGTCCGTGCATAGCTAAATTTTCAAAATCTTCAAGGCCAAGCATGGCTAAATTTTAATCATCTAAGAGGCTGAGAATGTCTCAGAGACCGAGTGTGGCTGAAAATGACGTAATTTTAAATGTCTCAGAAGCCTAGCACAGCTAAATTTTAAACATCTTAGAGGCCGAGTATGGCTCAATTTTAAATGTCTCGGATCCGAGCATGGCTAAATTTTAACTATCTCCAAGGCCGAGCATAGCGAATTTTAAACATCTTCGAGACCGAGGTTGTCTAAGTTTTTAACATCTTCGATGTTAGGAATTGCTGAATTTTACTATCTTCAAGCACAAGCATTGCTAAATTTTAAACACCTTAGAGGCCGAGAATGGCTAAATTTGAATAGACTCAAAGGCCGAGGATGGCTAAATTTTAAATACCGAGAGGCGGAGCATGGCTACATTGTCAGTGTCTTCAGGGCCGAGGATGGCTAAAACTTCAACAGCTTCGAGGCCGAGGATAGCTAAATTTTAATTATTTCAGACCCCAAGCATGGCTAAATTTTCAATGCCTTCGAGGCAGAGGATGGCTACATTTTAAACATCTTCTAGGCCGAGAATGAAAACATTTTAACCATCATTGAGGCAGCTCATGACAACATTTTAAGCATCTTCGAACCTAAGCATGGCTAAATTTAACATATTTTGGAGGCCGAGCATGGGCTAAATTGCCAAAATCTGCCAGGCCGAGCTTGGCTAAATTTTATTAAAATCTTCTTGGTTGGACATTGCAAATTTTACTATCTTCGACGCCAAGCATGGCAAAATTTTAAACATCTTAGAGGCCAAGCATGGCTAAATTTTAAACGTCACTGAGGCCAAGTATGGCTAAATTTCTACCATCGCCAAGGCCGAGCATTGAAAATGTGAAACGCCTTAGAGGCATGGCTAAATTTTCAGTTTCTTCGAGGCCGAGGACGGTGAAATTTTAAACATCTTCGATGCCGAGGATAGCTAAACTTTCAATATCTTCGAGGCCGAGGATGGCTATATTTTAACCAACTTCAACGCCGAGGATGGGTAAATTATCAACAGGTTTGAAATCAAGATTGTCTAAATTTTAAACATCTGCGAGGCCGAGCATGGCAGAATAGTCAACATCTGCGAGGCCGAGCATGGCTAAAAGTTCAACATCTTCGAGGCCAAGCATGGCTAAATATTCAACATCTTCGAGGTTGGCCATTTCTAAATTTTACCATCTTCAAGGCCAAGCATGCCAAAATTTTAAACATCATCGATGCCTTGGATGGCTCAGTTTTAAACATCATCGAGACCGAGGATGGCTAACTTTTTAACAGCTTTGAATCTACCGTGTCTAAATTTTAAAGACCTACGAGGCCAACATTGGATAAACTTTCAACATCTTCGAGACATTGCATGGCTACATTTTCAACATCTTCGAGGCCGAGAATGGCGAAATTTTCAACATCTTCGAGGTTGGGCATTGCGGCATTTTACCATCTTCAAGGCCAAGCATGGCGGAATCTCAAACATCTTTGAGGGCTAGCATGGCTGCATTTTAAACATCTTACTGGCCGAGCATGGCTAAATTTGAAACATTAAGTGGCCGAGCATGGCAAAATTTTAACCATCTCCAAGGCCGAACATGGAGAATTTTGAAACACCTTAGAGGCCGAGGGTGGCTACATTTTAAACGTCCCTGAGGCTGAGCATGGCTAAATTTTGTTCGAGGCAGAGGATGGCTAAATCATCAACAGCTTCCAGACCGAGCATGGCTAAATTTTAAACATTTAGATGCCGAGGATGGCTAAATTTTAACCGTCTTAGAGGCCGAGGATGGTTAAATTTTTCTGTCCGAACACGGCTAAATTTTAAACTTCTCCTGGGCCGAGCATGGCTCAATTTTAAACATCTTAGAGGCCGAGGATGGCTGAATTTTAAATGTCCCAGATGCCGTGCTTGGCTACATTTTCAGTGTCTACGAGGCCGAGGATGGCTAAATCTTCAACAGCCTCGAGGCCGAGCATGGTTAAATTTTGAACATCTTAGATGCGGAGTCTGGTTAAATTTTAACTGTCTTCGAGAACGACGATGGTTAATTTTCAACAGCTTTCAAATCAATATTTTAAATACCTTCGAATCAAAACATGGCTCAATTTTAAGCATCTTAAAGTCCGAGCATGGCTAAATAGAACATAGAACATAGAACAGTACAGCACAGAACAGGCCCTTCAGCCCTCGATGTTGTGCCGAGCAATGATCACTCTACGCAAACCCAGGTATACACCCTATACCCGTAACCCAACAACACCCCACTAACCTTACTTTTTAGGACACTACGGGCAATTTAGCATGGCCAATCCACCTAACCCGCACATCTTTGGACTGTGGGAGGAAACCGGAGCACCCGGAGGAAACCCACGCACACACGGGGAGGACGTGCAGACTCCGCACAGACAGTGACCCAGCCGGGAATCGAACCTGGGACCCTAGAGCTGTGAAGCATTTATGCTAACCACCATGCTACCGTGCAGCTCAACATCTTCGAAGTTGGGCATTTCTTAATTTTACCATCTTCAAGGCCAAGCTTGGCGAAATTTGAAAGGCCTTGGAGCCGAGCATGGCTTAATTTGAACCATCTCCAAGGCCGAGCACGGTGAATTTTAAACATCTTTGATGCCGAGTAGGGCTAAATTTTAACCATCTCCAAGGCCAAGCGTAGCGAATATCAAACATCTTTGACGCAGATGTTGGCTAAATTTTCAACATCTTCGAGGTTGGGAATGGCTAAATGTTACCATCTTCAAGGATCAGCATGGCTACATTTTCAGTGTCTTCGTGGATGTGCATGGCTAAATTTTCAACAGCCTCGAAGCCCAGCATGGCTAAATTTAAACGGCTTAGGGTCCGAGTATGGCTAAATTGTGAGCATCTTTGAGTCCGAACACGACTAAATTTCAAACGTCTCAGAGGCCTAGGATGTCTAAATTTTAATCTTCTTCTCGGCTGAGCTTGGCTAAATTTTAAACATCTTAGAGGCCAAGGATGGCTAACATTTAGCCGTGTTCGACGTCAAATATGGCTAGATTTTAAACTATTTAGAGGCCGAGCATGGCTATATTTTCCACATCTTAGAGGTTGGGCATTGCTACATTTTACCATCTTCAAAGCTCAGCATGCCGAAATACGAAAAGCCTTAGATGACGAAGATGGCTAAACTTTAAATGTTCCAGGGGCCGACCATGGCTAAATTTTCAGTGTCTTCGAGGCCGAGGATAGTGAAAAAATTAACATCTTTGAGGCCGAGCATAGTGAAATTTAAACGTCTTAGCGTCCAAGGATGGCTAAATTGTGACCATCTTTGTGTCCGAACACAGCTAAATTTTAAACTTCTCCTAGGCCGAGCATGGCTAAATTTTAAACATCTTAGAGGGCGAGGATGTCCAAACGTTCAACACCTTCGTAGTTGGGCATTGCGAAATGTTACCATCAAGTCTAATCATGCTGAAATTTTAAACGCTTTAGAGGCCGAGGATGACTAAACTTTAAATGTTCCAGAGGCCGAGCATGGCTAAATTATCAGTGTCTTCGAGGCCGAGGAAGGCAAAATCTTAAACATGTTAGAGGTGGAGCGTAGCTAAATTTAAACGTTTTAGGGTCCGAGGATGGCTACACTTTGACCATCTTGGAGTCTGAACACGGCTAAATTTTAAACTTCTACTGGACCGAGCATGGCTAAATTTTTTTTTTTTAATTTATAATATCCAATTATTTTTCCAATTATGGGACAATTTAGCGTGGCCAATCCACCTAACCTGCACATCTTTGGGTTGTGGGGGTGAAACCCACGCAAATACGGGGGGGGGGAGTGTGCAAACTCCACATGGACCGTGACCCAGGCCCTCAGCGCCGTAGGCAGCGATGCTAACCACTGTGCCACCGTGCTGCCTATGGCAAAATGTTAAACATCTTAGAGGCCGCAGATGGCTAAATTTTAACCGTCTTTGACGCCAAACATGGCTAGGTTTAAACTTCTTAGAGGTCGAGCATGGCTACATTTTCAACATCTTAGAGTTTGGGGATTGCTAAATTTTACCATCTTCAAGGATAAGCATGGCGATATTTGAAACACCTTAGAAGCCCAGAATGGCTAAACTTTAATAGTTCCAGAGGCCGAGCATGGCTGAACTTTCAGTGTCTTCGAGGCCGAGGATGGCAAAATCTTTAACATCTTAGAGGCCGAGCAGAGCTAATTTTAAACTTCTTTGATGCCGAGTAGGGCTTAATTTTAACCATCTCCAAGGCGGAGCATTGCGAATATTAAACATCTTCGAGGCAAATGTTGGCTAAATCTTAAACATCTTAGAGGTTGGGCATTGCTAAATGTTACCATCTTCAAGGCTAAGCATGGCGAAATTTGTAACGCCTTAGATGCCGAGGAAGGCTGAACTTTAAATGTTCCAGAGGCCGAGCATGTCCAAATTATCAGTGTCTTCATGGCCGAGAGTGGCGAAATCTTAAACATGTTTGAGGCCGATGAAGGATAGAACATAGAACATAGAACAGTACAGCACAGAACAGGCCCTTCGGCCCTCAATGTTGTGCCGAGCCATGATCACCCTACTCAAACCCACGTATCCACCCTATACCCGTAACCCAACAACCCCCCCCCCTTAACCTTACTTTTATTAGGACACTACGGGCAATTTAGCATGGCCAATCCACCTAACCCGCACATCTTTGGACTGTGGGAGGAAACCGGAGCACACGGAGGAAACCCACGCACACAGAGGGAGGACGTGCAGACTCCACACAGACAGTGACCCAGCCAGGAATCGAACCTGGGACCCTGGAGCTGTGAAGCATTTATGCTAACCACCATGCTACCCTGCTGCCCCTAATGATCTTATGATTACGAAGTGTATTCAATTCAGGGTTACCGGTTGTTCTTGTACATTGCTGAAACGCAGTAGAAATTCAATGTTAAAAAAGTTACCGTGGGCAGCACGGTAGCATGGTGGTTAGCATAAATGCTTCACAGCTTCAGGATCGATTCCCGGCTGGGTCACTGTCTGTGCGGAGTCTGCACGTCCTCCGCGTGTGTGCGTGGGTTTCCTCCGGGTGCTCCGGTTTCCTCCCACAGTCCAGGGGCTGGTTTAGCTCACAAGGCTAAATTGCTGGCTTATAAAGCTGACCAAGCAGGCCAGCGGCACGGTTCGATTCCCGTACCAGCCTCCCCGTACAGGCGCCGGAATGTTACGACTAGGGGCTTTTCACAGTAACTTCATTGAAGCCTACTCGTGACAATAAGCGATTTTCATTTCATTTCAAAGATGTGCGGGTTAGGTGTATTGGCCATGCTAAATTGCCCGTAGTGTCCTAAAAAGTATGGTTAAGGGGTGGGGGGTTGTTGGGTTACGGGTATAGGTTAGATACGTGGGTTTGAGTAGGGTGATCATTGCTCGGCACAACATCGAGGGCCAAAGGGCCTGTTCTGTGCTGTACTGTTCTATATTCTATGTGTTCTAAAACTTGTCAGGTGCAAATAAGAATTGTTATATTTGGAATTAATTGGTTACAACTTGAAAATCATTTAAAAGGTAGTTTGTAGGGCAGCACGGTGGCGTAGTGGTTAGCACAACCGCCTCACGGCGCTGAGGTCCCAGGTTCAATCCCGGCTCTGGGTCACTGTCTATGTGGAGTTTGTATGTTCTCCCCGTGTTTGCATGGGTTTCGCCCCTACAACCCAAAAGAAAGAATGTGCACAGCAGGTGGATTGGCCACGCTCAATTGCCCCTTAATTGGAAAAAATAATTGGCTAATCTAAATTTATTTTTAAAAAATGTAGTTTGTAGACAATTTGATTTTCTTCAAAGAATCACAGGAATTATCCTCTGAGACAATAGCCCGAACACAATTTTAAAAGTCAAAGTCTGAAGTCAAAGTCTGAAAATGAAATACGAATACAGAACACTTTCCTAATTCTCTTCCTTTCCTTTCTAGCTCCCTCTGTCTGCCTCTCTGGCTCTCTGTCTGTCTCGCTTTCTCTTTTTCTTTCTCTCTCCTAAAATGGTGGCCAAATCGTCCATGGATATACTATTTCATATCTGTCTTAAGCGATCCGATCACACCCTAATGTAATCCTAATTGGTTTGTGTTAGACTCAATCACATTTGATTTCCTAGCAAGCTGTCCATCTTCACGATGTAACATTACTTCCAATTGTTGCCTGCTTGCATGTTAAACAATGCAATATTGTGCTTTATCAAAACCAGCAAAAACTGGTCTATTGCTGACCTACCTATTGCCACAATAGATACCTCATGCTGACCTCACTGCTGCAACAATGGAGACCTTATGTTATCTCGTCATGCCACGCTGGGCATAACCCCGAAAATATAATTTAAACTGTCTTTTATAAGATTGTTTCAATGAGAATGTTGGAATCAAATATATATATATATATATATATATATATATATTATTTATGATTTGATGTTTTAACTGTCGATTTATTAAAAGCAAGGCAACACAGTCTAAAATGTTTCAGTTTGGATAATCATGGGATGTAATTCACCCTAATCTCAAACGGCGTGAGAATCGTGCAAACCTTCATTCTTATTCCTCGTTACCATGGATTCAATACTTGTCCTTGGAAAAATGTAATCATTTTATCAGACATCTGTGTTAGTTGCAAACTCATGATTGAGTTTGGAAATTATATGTTTCATTCATTTTAAAACTGGGAATTAATATTTATGCTTTAAGAAGCTTTTTACCTATATTAAGTGTATTTAAAATATCTGGCTTCTACAGGGTTATATCGGGGTGGGGGTGATATGGGAGTGGGGGTGATATCGTGGAGGGGGTGATCGTGGAGGGGGTGATATCGGGGATATCGGGGAGGGGTTGATATCCGGGTAGGGGTGATATCGGGGTGGGGGTGATATCGGGGTGGGTGATATTGGGGTGGGGGTGATATCGGGGTGGTGTGATATCGGGGTGGGGGTGATATCGGGGTGGGGGTGATATCGGGGTGGTGTGATATCGGGGTGGGGGTGATATCGGGGTGGGAGTGATATCGGGGTGGGGTGATAGCGGGGTGATATCGGGGAGTGGGTGATATCGGGTTGGGGGTGATACCGGGGTGGGTGTGATATCCGGGAGGGGGTCCGGGTGGTGCTGCAGTTTCTATGGAGACACAATAACCCCAAAGTCCCCAAATGGGGCCAATGGGCAGCAGAAGCCGTCACGGCGCCTGCGCAACATTCATCCCAGCATTCCCTGCGTGTCGGCGGCGGGCATCTTGTGTTGCCAGGGGAGACCACCGGCGGCCATTTTGTGTTGCAAGGGGAGACTCCTGGCAGCCACCTTGTGTTGCCAGGGGAGGCTGCCGGCGGCCATCTTGTGTTGCCATGGGAGACAAGTGGCGGCCATCATGTGTAGCCGTGGTAGACTCCCGGCGACCATCTTGTGAAGCCAGGGGAGACCCGGCCGCCATCTTGCGTCTCCAGGGGAGACCCGGCCGCCAACTTGTGTCGCCAGGGGAGACTCGGCCGCCATGTTGAGTCGCCAGGGGAGACCCGGCGGCCATAGGGCGAGTCACACCCAGCTGATCGGCCATGGGGGGCGTCACACCCACCCAGATGATCGGCAATGGGGGGATTCATAGACCCAGCTGATCGGCCATGGGGGGAGTCACACCCACCCAGCTGATCGGCCATGGGGTGTCACAGACCCAGCTGATCGGCCATGGGGGCAGTTACACCCAGCTGATCGGCCATGGGGAGTTACACTCAGCTAATCAACCATGGGGGGAGTCACACCCACCCAACGACAGTCCCTCCTGGTAATGCAGAATGGTTAATCAGGTTGGGGGTGATACCGGCGTGGGTGTGATATCCGGGAGGGGGTCCGGGTGGTGCTGCGGTTTATATGGAGACACAACCACCCCAAAGTCCCCAAATGGGGCCAATGGGCAGCAGAAGCCGTCACGGCGCCTGCGCAACATTCATCCCAGCATTCCCTGCGTGTCGGCGGCGGGCATCTTGTGTTGCCAGGGGAGACCACCGGCGGCCATTTTGTGTTGCAAGGGGAGACTCCTGGCAGCCACCTTGTGTTGCCAGGGGAGGCTGCACAAGGTTAACCATTTATGGTTAACCATAAATGGTTAATGAGGCTGGCTGGGGATGGTCAGTGTGACCGGCTGCGGGAGGAGAGAGATGCCGTGTGGGTGGGGGGCTTTCCTTTCAGCATGGAATTAATGGAACTAAAGGGAAATGTCAGCACCTTCTTCAACTGCTGCCTGAACTGAGTCTGTGTGACGGCGTAAATGGCAGTGTTGGTGCAGCAGCTCAGGAGCTGCAGCATGGAGCCCAATTCCTGAACATAATAATCTAACCATACAGATTCATACCCCAGATAAAACATCCGGCTCCATATAGAATAAACCATTAACGTTGACCATAAGAGGATGAAATTGGCGGAGATAATGAACAGTAAAATGATGGATTTCCTCCGACTCTCCATCTCTGGGTCTATGGGACTCCCCCCACTGCTGTGAGCCCGGAGTCTCCTGCGGGCCCTGCTGCTCACCACAATGTGTCTGACGGTGAAAACATTGAGCAGCAGAATCAGGGCAAATGGAACACACGGGGTTAGAATGTGGTGGAGGAACTCGATTGTGACCCAGGCCAGAGATAACACAACACCCTCTGTGACATCACAAAACCAGGGGTTGTTCCCCACCATATACAGACCGGTCAGCATAAACCCCCAGAAAATGTTCTTCAGAAAGCTCAGCACAGTCACTGTTCCCAGAACTACAGCCGCCCTTTTCTCGCTGCAATATTTACTTTTCAGCTTTGGGCAACAAATGGCCACAAATCGATCAAAGGTGAAAGTGACGGTGAACCAGACCGAACAGTCAGTGGCTGCATAAAGCAGGACGGCGTGGATATTACACACGCGGAAGAGCCACAGGAAATCAAACTGTTCCCAATAAACAATGGGAATGTGTCTCAATATCAGATCGACAATAACGACCAGTAGATCCCCCACTGCCATGGCCAACAGGTAACAAGTCACACATTTGGACAGCCCACAGTTTCTTCTCTTCAGGATCACAATTGTGATGAGGTTCACTGCGAGGAAGGGAAATAAATAATGAAATTATAGATCAGCCTGGGAAAGACTTTACAAGTATGGTCCAGGTGGAGCTGACCAAATCAAATAAATATAGACTATTACACTCACTCACGCACATACAGTCACACACACACTCACACAGACACTAACACACTCGCACACATACAGAGACAGTAATACACTCACACAGACACTAACACTCACACAGACACTAACACACAAACAGGCACTGACACGCACTCACAGAGTCAGTAATGGACTCACACTCACACAGACACTAAAACACACATATACACTACCACACATACTCACACATACAATAACACACATAGAGACTAACACACACACAGACACTAACACACACACAGGCACTGAAACACACACTCGTTCCCACACACACAAGCCAACAAACACACCGACACATCCACACACATAAAACGAGGTACACAAATACACATTCATTGACACAAGACCCGCACACAAACAGTCACCTACGCAAATACTCACAGTCACACACACAATCGCACACATACACGATTGCGCACAAACACACATGTATTCACACACGCAAGCCCCCACACTCTCCCACATACACACTGGCACTCATATAAACACATACCCGCACACAGTAATACACACTAATACACAGTACACTCACAAACTCAAAACTCACACAGGCTCAAAAACTCACTCACACACACACCAACACACATCTACACTTGTAAACCCATGCGCACATATACGCTAATACCCAGACACACACACACACACACACACAATACCTACACACACACCCAACTACACACAATCTCACAGGTCCACACACATTCACGGCCAGACACACCCAACCTCAGGCACTCCCAACACACACAATCACACCCACACAGACACATACCTACACACACACACAAATACTGCGCCCTACACGCAAACCAACAAGTACCCATCCAATACACATGTTCACCCACAACCACTCCTACACACGCACCCTGACACACAACCACACACACGCCCTCACACACTCACTGCCACACATACAAACACCCCCACCCCACCCCACTTACACATATATACTCATGCGCACACATTCACACTCATTTTTTTATTATTTTTAAATTTTATTTAGAATATCCAATTCATTTTTTTCCAAATAAGGCGCAATTTAACATGGCCAATCCACCTAACATGCACATTTTTGGGTTGTGGGGGTGAAACCCACGCAGACACGGGGAGAATGTGCAGACACCTCACAGAAAGTCACCCAGGGCCGGGATTCAACCCGGGTCCTCAGCGCCATAGGCAGCAATGCTAAACACTGTGCCACCGTGCTGCCCTACATTCACACTCATTAAACACCCAAACACACACACAGACACACACCACACATACCCAGACACACACCAACCCCACACACACAGTCAAACACTCACACACACACCCACGATCACGCAATGCCAGTAAACGAAAACATACATTCCCCCACACACAACAGACCCACGGACACTCACACACACCCTGACATACACCCCCTCACACAAACGTTCACACACTCTCTCACACAAACCCTTACAAACACACCATCACACAAACCCTCACACACACACCGTCACAAACTCACACCCTCACACACGCTCACACACACCTTCACACACACCCTCACACAAACCCTCACACAACACCTCTCGCCCCCTCACACACACCCTCACACATACCCTCACACACACACACTCAGACACACACGCTCACAAAGAGTCACACCGACGCACATACACACATCCTCACACACACCCTCAAAGACACACACTCACACGCACTATCATACACTCACATCCACACACACACCCTCACACACAGAAAAATTCACACACTCACCCTCACACATACCCTCACACACATCCACACACACACCCTCACACACACACCCACACACAAACATTCTCACACACACCCTCACACATACCCTCACACACACACACACACACCCTCACACACACCCTTTCACACAAACCTTCACACACACACCCTCACACAAACCCTCACACATACCCTCACACACACACCCTCACACAGACCCTCACACACACCCTCACACAAACACTCACACACACCCCTCATACACCCCCTCACACACCCCCTCACACACACTCTCTCTCTCACACACACACCCTCACACACACCCTTACACGCTCACACTCACACACTCACACACACATACACCCACACTCACGCACACACAGACACACCCTCACATAGACACCCTCATAGACACACACCCTCACACAAACCCTCACACACACACCCTCCCAATCTCTCACAGGGACTTACACACTCACTCACACACACACCCTCTCACGCACACACTTACATACACATATTCACACACACCCTCACACACCCTCATACACACCCTCATACAGACACACACCCTCACACACACACACACCCTCACACACACACACCCTCACACACTCACTCACATACGCTCACATACCCTCACGCACATCCTCACTGTCACCCTCACACCCACCCACACACACACCCTCTCACAAACACACACCCTCACAAACACAGACACACACACACACGCACACACACTCTCTCACACACGCACCCTCACACACACCCTCGCACACACACACTCACACAAACCCTCACACAGACACACCGTCACACACACACACATACACCCTCACACACGCTCACACATACCCTCACATTCCCCCACACACACCCTCACACACACACCCGCACACACCCTCACACACATATGCACCCTCACACTCACACACACACACACACCCACACAGACGAGCACACACACACACACACCCTCACACACGCACACATCCTAACACACACCCTCGTACACAAACACCCTCACACAACCCCTCACATACACACATACCCTATCACACCCACCCACACACTCACAGGGACTTACACACTCACTCACATACAAACCCTCATACACACACACTTACACACACAGTCACACCAACCCTCACACACACCATGACAATACACAGTCACACACACCCTCACACATACCCTCATACACACCCTCATACACACACAACCTCACACACACCTAACGACCCACTCTCTCACAGGCCCACGCAGATACTCTCACACAACCTGAAACACACACGGACCCAACAAAAAACATACTCACAAACGGACTCACTCACAATTTCATACACACACACAACCCCCGGGTGGGGATGGGTGTCTGATGGGTGTGTCGCACATTGTATACTGTCAGTGGTGTGTGGTGTGCTGGGTTCCTGATGCGGCTGTGGGACATTGTGTTCTGTCAGTGGTCTGTGGTGTACTGGGTGCCAGATGGGACTGTGGTACATTGTGTACTGTCAGTGGCCTGTGGTGTGATGGGTGCTTGATTGTGATGTGTAACATTGTGAACTGTCAGTGGTGTGCCGTGTGCCAGTTGCCTGATGGGGCTGTGGTACATTATGTACTGCCAGTGGTGTGTGGTGTGCTGGGTTCCTGATGGGAGTGTGGAACATTGTGCACTGTCAGCGATGTGTGGTGTGCTGGGTTCCTGATGGGGGTGTGGTGCATTTTGTACTGCCAGTGGCGTGTGGTGTGATCGGTGCTTGATGGGGGTGTGGTACATTGTGTAATTTCAGTGATGTGTGGAGTGCTGGGTGCCTGATGGGGCTGTGGAACATTGTGTACTTTCAGTGGTGTGTGTTGCGCTGGGTGCTGATGGGCTGTGGTACATGTTGTACTGTCAGTGGTGTGCTGGGTGCCTGATGGGGCTGTGGAACATTGTGTACTTTCAGTGGTGTGTGTTGCGCTGGGTGCTGATGGGCTGTGGTACATGTTGTACTGTCAGTGGTGTGCTGGGTTCCTGATGGGGCTGTGGAACATTGTGTACTGTCAGTGGTGTGTGGTGTGCTGAGTGTCTGATGGTGTTCTGGTACATTGCGTACGTCAGTAACCTTCTGTGTATCTGACTGTGCTGTGGTACATTCTGTACTGTCACTTTTGTGTAGTGTGCTGGGTGCCTGATGGGGCTGTGGGACATTGAGTACTGTCAGTGGTGTGTGGTGTTCTGGGTGCCAGATGTCGGCAAGGCACATTGTGTGCTGTCAGTGGTGCGTGGTGTGTTGGGTTCCTGAGTGGGCTGTGTGTGTGCTGTGTTGGGTTCCTGATTGGGCTGTGGTACATTGTGTACTGTCAGTGGTGTGTGGTGTGATGGGCGCCTGATGGGGGGGGGGGTGGAACATTGTGTACGTTCAGTGGTGTGTGGAATGCTGGGTGACTGATGGGGTTGTGGTACATTGTGTACTGTCAGTGGTGTGTGGAGTGCTGGGTGCCTGATGGGGCGGTCGGGTATTGTGTACAGTCAGTGGTGTTTGTGTGCTGGGTGCCTGATGGTGGTGTGGTACATTGTGTACTGTCAGTGGTGTGTGGTGTGCTGGGTGCCTGATGGGGATATAGTACATTGTGTACTGTCAGTGGTGTGTCGTGTGCCAGTTGCCTGATGGGGGTGTGGGACATTGTATGATGTCAGTGGTGTGTGGTGTGCTGGGTTCCTGATGGGGGTGTGGTGCATTGTGTTCTGTCAGTGGTGTTTTGTGTGTTGGGTTCCTGATGGGGCTGTGGTACATTGTGTACTGCCAGTGGCGTGTGGTGTGATGGGGGCTTGAAATGAAATGAAATGAAAATCGTTTATTGTCACGAGTAGACTTCAATGAAGTTACTGTGAAAAGCCCCTAGTCGCCACATTCCGGCGCCTGTCCGGGGAGGCTGGTACGGGAATCGAACCGTGCTGCTGGCCTGCTTGGTCTGCTTTATAAGCCAGTGATTTAGCCTTGTGAGCTAAACCAGCCCCTTGAGCTAAACCAGCCCCTGGCTTGATGGGGGTGTGGTACATTGTGTACTTTCAGTGGTGTGTGGAGTTCTGGGAGCCTGATGGGGCTGAGGAGCATTGTGTACTTTCAGTGGTGTGTGGTGTGCTGGGTGCCTGATGGGGCTGTGGTACATGTTGTACTGTCAGTGGTGTGCTGGGTTCCTGATGGGGCTGTGGAACATTGTGTACTGTCAGAGGTGTGTGGTGTGCTGAGTGTCTGATGGTGTTGTGGTACATTGTGTACGTCAGTGACATTCTGGGTGTCTGACTGTGCTGTGGTACATTCTGTACTGTCACGTGTGTGGTGTGCTAGGTGCCTGATGGGGCTGTGGGACATTGAGTACTGTCAGTGGTGTGTGGTGTTCTGGGTTCCAGATGGGGTTGTGGTAATTGTGTACTGTCAGTGGTGTGTGGTGTGCTGGGTGCCTGATGTCGGCAAGGTACATTGTGTGATGTCACTTGTGTGTGGTGTGTTGGGTTCCTGATTGGGCTTTTGAACATTGTGTACTGTCAGTGGTGTGTGGTGTGATGGGCGCCTGATGGGGGGGAGGGGGGGGTTGGGACATTGTGTACTTTCAGTGGCGTGTGGAATGCTGGGTGACTGATGGGGGTGTGGTACATTGTGTGCTGTCAGAGGTGTGTGTGTGTGCTGGGAGCCTGATGGGGCTGTGGTACATTGTGTACTTTCAGTGGTTTGTGGTGTGCTGGGTGCCTGATGGGTGTGTGGTACATTGTGTACTTTCAGTGGTGTGAGGAGTGCTGGGTGCCTGATGGGGCGGTCGGATATTGTGTACAGTCAGTGGCGTGTGTGTGCTGGGTGCCTGATGGTGGTGTGGTACATTGTGCAATCTCAGTGGTGTGTGGTGTGCTGGGTGCCTGATGGGGATATGGTACATTGTGTACTGTCAGTGGTGTGTCGTGTGCCAGTTGCATGATGGGGTTGTGGGACATTGTATGATGTCAGTGGTGTGTGGTGTGCTGGGTTCCTGATGGGGTGTGGTGCATTGTGTTCTGTCAGTGGTGTTTTGTGTGTTGGGTTCCTGATTGGGCTGTGGTACATTGTGTACTGCCAGTGGCGTGTGGTGTGATGGGTGCTTGATGGGGGTGTGGTACATTCTGTACTTTCAGTGGTGTGTGTAGTGCTGGGTACCTGATGGGGCTGTGGAGCATTGTGTACTTTCAGTGGTGTGTGGTGTGCTGGGTGCCTGATGGGGCTGTGGTACATTATATACTGTCAGTGGTGTGTGGTGTGCTGGGTGCCTGATGGGGCTGTCGGACATTGTGTACTGTCAGTGGTGTGTGTGTGTGTGTGTGCTGGGAGCATGATGGGGCTGTGGTACATTGTGTACTGTCAGTGGTGCGTGGTGTGCTGGGTGACTGATGGGGGTTTGGTTTATTGTGTACTGTCAGTGGTGTGTAGTGTTCTGGGTGCCTGATGGTGATGTGTAAAATTGTGTACTGTCAGTGTTGTGCAGGGTGCCTGATGGGTCTTTGGTACTTTGTGTGCTGTCTGGTGTGTGGTGTGCTGGGTGCTTGATGGTGTTGTGGTACAATGTGTACGTCAGTGACCTTCTGGGTGTCTGACTGTGCTGTGGTGCATTATGTACTGTCACTTGCGTGTGGTGTTCTGGGTGCCAGATGGGATTGTGGTAATTGTGTACTGTCAGTGATGTGTGGTGTGCTGGGTGCCTGATGTGGGCCAGGCACATTGTGTACTGTCAGTGGTTTGTGGTGTGCTGGGTGCCTGATGGGGCTGTGGTACATTGTGTATTGTCAGTGTTGTGTGGTGTGCTGGGTGCCTGATGGGGCAGTGGTACATTGTGTACTGTCAGTGGTGTGTGATGTTTTGGGTGCCTGATGGGGATATGGTACATTGTGTACTGTCAGTGGTGTGTGATGTTTTGGGTGCCTGATGGGGATATGGTACATTGTGTATTGTCAGTGGTGTGTGGTGTGCTGGGTGCCTGATGGGGCTGTTTTACATTGTGTACTGTCAGTGGTGTGTGGAGTGCTGGGTGCCTGATGGGGCTGTGGTACATTGTGTATTGTCAGTGGCGTGTGGTGTGCTGGATATCTGATGGTGCTATGGTACATTATGTACTGTCAGTTATGTGTGGTGTGCTGGGTGCCTGATGGGACAGTGTGACAATTTGTACTGTCAATGGTGTGTGGTGTGCTGGGTCACTGATGGAACTGTGGTATATAACATATACCATCGAACATAGAACATTACAGCACAGTACAGGCCCTTCTGCCCTCGATGTTGTGCCGTCCTTGAAATCCCTCTAAAGTCCCTCTACATCATTCCCTTCTCGTCCATTTGCCTGTCCAATAACCGTTTGAATGCTTTGAGTGTTGGCGAGTCCACGACTGTTTCAGGCAGGACATTCCACGTCCTTATCTCACTCTGAGTAACGGACCTATCTCTGTGATATATCTATCTCCCCTCAATTTAAATCTATGTCCCCTCGTGTTGGACATCACCATCCGAGGAAAAAGGCTCTCAATGTCAACCCTATCTAATCCTCTGATAATCCTGTATGGCTCAATTAATTCACCTCAAACTTCTCTGAAGCGGAAACAGCCTCAAGTCCTTTAGCATTTCCTAGTAAGATCTTCCCTCCATACCAGGCAACATTCTTGTAAATCTCCTCTGTACAATTTCCAATGCTACCACATCCTTCCTATAATGTGGCGACCAGGACTGCACGCAGTACTCCAAATGCGGCCGCACCAGAATTTTGTACAACTGCAACATGACCTCATGGCCCCGAAACTCAATTCCTCTACCAATAAAAGCTAACACACCGTACGCCTTCTTAACAACCCTCTCAACCTGGGTGGCAACTTTCAGGGACCTATGGACATATACACTGATATCTCTCTGCTCGTCCACACTACCAAGAATCTTACCATTAGCCCACCAACTCCACCGACTTTAGTGTCATCCGCAAATTTACTCACCCATCCTTCTACGCCCTCCTCCAGGTCATTTATAAAAATGACAAACAGCAACGGCCCCAAAACAAATCCTTGTGGCACACCACTAGTAACTGGACACCAGTCAGAATATTTCCCATCAACCACCACTCTTTGTCTTCTATCAGCTAGCCAATTTCTGATCCAAACTGCTAAATCACCCTGAATCCCATGCCTCTGTATTTTCTGCAATAGCCTACCGTGCGGAACCTTATCAAATGCTTTACTGAAATCCATATACACCACATCAACTGCTTTACCCTCATCCGCCTGTTTGGTCACCTTCTCGAAGAACTCAATGAGGTTTGTGAGGCACGACCTACCCTTCACAAAATCATGTTCACTATCTCTAATCAAATTATTTCTTTCCAGATGATTATACATCCTATCTCTTAGGAAAAGCCCTAACAGGGTGACCTCTCCTTTCCTATTTCTTAACTCAGCCCATACTACCTCAGTATTCGAGTCCTCATCAAATGTCCTCTCAGCCACCGTAATACTGTCCTTGATTAACAATGTCACCCCTCCCCCTCCCTTACCACCTTCCCTGAACTTTCTGAAATATCTAAACCCCGGCACCTGCAACAACCATTCCTCGCCCTGCTCTATCCATGTCTCCGAAATGGCCACAACATTGATGTCCCTCTTACTAACCCATGCCACAAGCTCACCCACCTTATTCTGGATGCTCTTGGCATTGAAGTAGACCCACTTTAGACCACCTTCCTTCCTGCAACTTTGAAACCTTACTCATGATCTCACTACTCTCAGCTTCTTGTGTTCTGGAGCTACAATTTAGGTTCCAAATTCCCTTGCTGAAGTATTTTATACCCTTCCGAAGAGTATTAGCAAACCACCCCCCGAGGATATTAGTACCCCTGGTCCAGGAGTAGACCATCCCGTTTGTAGAGGTCCCACCTACCCCAGAATGAACCCCAATTGTCCAGGTAACTGAAACCCTCCATCCTGCACCATCCCTGCAGCCACGTGTTAAACTGCTCTCTCTCCCTATTCCTCAACTCGCTAGCACATGGCGTGGGTTACAACCCAGAGATAATAACTCTGTTTGTTCTAGCTCTAAATTTCCACCCTAGCTCCCTGAATTCCTGCCTTACATCCCTATCCCTTTTCCTACATATGTCGTTGGTACCTACGTGGACCACGACATGGGGCTGCTCCCCCTCCCCCTTAAGGACCCCAAAATCACGATCTGAGACATCGTAAAGTAAGTGAATTTAAAGGTTTACAATCACCTTCCCGACAGGCCCCTGCTCCCGCCGAAAATCCGGAGGCCGCTCCTGCTGTAATGTAAGTGAATGTAAAGGTTTACACTCACCCTCCCGACAGGCCCCTGCTCCCGCCGAAAATCCAGAGCTAAATTCCCAACAACACAAACTCGACAAACCCATCCACATCACACCCACTAACGTTCCCTGAACCAACCAGTAGGCGCTGGGTTAGCTCACTGGGCTAAATCGCTGGTTAAGCAGCCCAAGCAGGCCAGCAGCACGGTCCCATTCCCTTACCAGCCTCCCCAGACAGGCGCCGGTATGTGGCGACCAGCGGCTTTTCACCGTAACTTTATTGAAGCATACTCGAGACAATAAGCGAATTTTCATTTTCAGTTTTCATTTTCAACCTCCAGAAACTCATCCTCTTACTTGAGAAAGGACGCACTGGCACTGGAGGGTGTGCCGAGGAGATTCACTAGGTTCACCCCAAAGCTGAAGGGTTTGGATTACGAGGAGAGGTTGAGAAGACTGGGACTGAACTCGTTGGAATTTAGAAGGATGCGGGGGGAGGGGGGGGGGGGGGGGGGGGAGGGGGGGGGGGTCTTAAAGAAACGTATAGAATTATGAATGGAATAGATAGGATAGATGGAGGAAGGTTGTTTCCAGTGGCGGGTGAAAGCAGAACTAGGGGGCACAGCCTCAAAATAATGGGAAGTAGATTTAGGACTGAGTTTAGGAGGAACTTCTTCACCCAACGTGTTGTGAATCTATGGAAGTCCTTGCCCAGTGAAGCAGTTGAGGCTCCTTCATTAAATATTTTTAACGTAAAGATTGATCGTTTTTTGAAGAATAAAGGGATTAAGGGTTATGGTGTTCGGTTCGGAAAGTGGAGCTGACTCCACAAAAGATCAGCCATGATCTCCTGGAATGGCGGAGCAGGCTCGAGGGGCCGGATTGCCTACTCCTGCTCCTAGCTCTTATGTTCTTATATTATCATCTCCACTAACGTCCCAATAACACAACTTCCAAGAACATATCCACATCACCTCCACTAACTTCACAATAACACAAAGTCCAGAAACATATCCTCATCATCTCTGATAAGCTCAAATACCACAACCTCCAGAAACCCATCCTCATCACCCCCACTAACTTCCCAATAACACAAGCTCCAGAAACCCATCCACATCCCCTCCACTAACTATGCAATAACACAACCTCCAGAAACCCATCCTCATCACCTCCACTAACTTCCCAATAACACAGCCTCCAGAAACACATTCTTATCACCTCCACTAACTTCCCAATAACAGAACTGGACACGGAATGAAAATGTTCTGATTTCACATTCGTTGGAAATGATCAAAATGATTGTGTGAGACTGTGGAGAATTTCAATCTCAGAATGAGAATATTGCTATTGAGTTGCTGCCAGACTGGGAACCAATGTGGATCAGTGAGCACAGGGATGGTATGTGACTGGGATTGGGTAAGGGTTAGGATATGAAATGAAATGAAAGTTGTTTATTGTCACGAGTAGACTTCAATGAAGTTTCTGTGAAAAAACCCTAGTCGCCACATTCCGGCGCCGTATCGGGGAGGCTGTTACGGGAATCGATTCGTGCTGCTGGTCTGCTTGGTCTGCTTTCAAAGTCAGCCTTTTAGCACATTGTGCTAAACAGCCCCTGCCCGAAGCAGCCCCTGCCCGAAGCAGCCCTTGCTATATGGATAGCAGTTTGGGGTAACCTGTTTTTCATAAAGATTTGTAACACCAATTGGATGACTAGAATTTAATCGCAATAGTCCAGTGTGGATGTAACACAGACACACAGATGATGGATTATTTTGCGGATGGGGTGAGGCCACGGTGTGTGGGCAGGATTGGAAATGGAGAACATCTGGATATAAATAATTTCAGTGTCAAAGGGAGTGCGGAGATTGTGAACAGACTCCGATTTCAGCCAGGGAGCGGTGTGGATAGTGGATAGGGACTGAGATTAGTGACTGGAACTGAAGAACATGCATTCAATCTTTCCAAGATGGAAATGACCAGAGCAATAATACACTTAATGTAGCTAATACAATAAATAACTGGACAGGGAGACTTACCAGGGACACCGACAACAGCCAGGAGGGGATAATAACCCGCTTGAATTATATACAGTGCAGCTTGCATCCACCATACTGAAGCGAAAGGATCTCGAGAAATCCAATAAAGACCATAGGATAAACTCCTCTCCATTGCTGTAACGTTCCAGTGGGTAGTTCCCAGATTCTGATCCATTGCTGTAAAGTTCCTGTGGATAGTTCCCAGATTCTGATCCGTCCTCTCAGTCTCTCTGGAGCCGCTGATCTCTGTCAGTGTTGGAATTGTCGGTCCCCCTGACAGTTTGGGATAACCCATGAAAGGAATCGCTTATTAATAGCAGAGAGAAACCCTCCAGTGACACGGTTCGGATCCATGGAGACTGACATTAATCACACTCACTAAACAAACAGGCTCAGTTAACCCCTTTCAATCCAATACTTTTTATATCACAATGAAATTGAAGATTAACCGGGTCTGAATTGGCTGTGTGACAGTGACTGAGGGATGCAGTGTGGAAATAGTGCAAACACTGACCCTGATATTCAATCCTCATTGATATCTGAGTGTCTCCAGGGACTGGGGGATTGTCAATGTCCCATTCTGTTTATAAAATGAGAGAGGGATAAACCCTGGAGTATCTCTCTTTGTATCTCTCTTTGTATCTCTCTGTATTACTCTCTGTATCACCAACTCTATCTATCTCAGAATCCCACTCTGCATCTCTCTCTGTATCACTAGCCCTAAGTATATATCTGACTCTGTCAGAACGGAGGGCAGGGGAAAGATTGGCAGGGAGGAAATGATGTAATCCGTGACCAGCAGAACCAGGGACTGCATTCCTGTATCTCCGTGTGTGTGTGTATCTGTCCCGGTGCCTGTCTCTGTATCTCTGTGTCTCTCTCTACCTCCCTGTGTATGTTCTCTGTATCTCTCTCTGTACCTCTTTCTGTACTTCCCTCTGTATCTCTTTCTGTATCTCTCTCTTAATCTCTCTCTCTGTATCTCTCTGTGTGTATCTGTCGCTGTATGTCTCTGTATCTCTGTGTCTCTGTACCTCCCTCTCTATCTCTCTATGTAGGGGCAGCAGGGTAGCATGGTGGTTAGCATCAATGCTTCACAGCTCCAGGGTCCCAGGTTCGATTTCCGGCTGGGTCACTGTCTGTGTGGAGTCTGCACGTCCTCCCCCTGTGTGCGTGGGTTTCCTCCGGGTGCTCCGGTTTCCTCCCACAGTCCAAAGATGTGCGGTTTAGGTGGATTGGCCATGATAAATTGCCCGTAGTGTCCTAAAAAAAAAAGTAAGGTTAAGGGGGGGATGTTGGGTTACGGGTATAGGGTGGATACGTGGGTTTGAGTAGGGTGATCATGGCTCGGCACAACATTGAGGGCCGAAGGGCCTGTTCTGTGCTGTACTGTTCTATGTTCTATGTTCTATGTATCTATTTCAATGTATTTCTCTCTGTATCACCCTCTCAGTATCTCTCTCAGAATCCCTCTCTGCAGTCCCTGGGAAGTATATCATTATGTACAGTGGTGCCTGGGTAGTATATCATTATTTACGGTGAACCCTGGGCAGTATATCATTATTTACAGTGGTCCCTGTGTAGAATATCATTATTTACAGAGGTCCCTGGGCAGTATATCATTATTTACGGTGATCACTGGGCAGTATATAATTATCTACAGTGGTCCCTGGGTAGAATGTCATTATTTAAAGTGGTCCCTGGGCAGTATATCATTATTTACAGTGATCCCTGTATATAATATCATTATTTAAAGTGGTCCCTGGGTAGTATATCATTATTTACAGTGGCGTCTGTGTAGGATATCAGTATTTACAGTGGTCCCTGGGCAGTATATGATTATTTACAGTGATCACTGGGTAGTATATCATTATTTACAGTGGTCCCTGGATAGATAATCATTATTTACAGTGGCCCCTGGTTAGTATATCATTATATACAGTTGTCGCTGGGCAGTATATCATTATATACAGTTGTCACTGAGTAGTATATCATCATTTACTGATCCCTGGGCAGTTTATCATTATTTAGAGTGGTCCCTGGGCAGTATATCATTATTTACAATGATCCGTGAGCATTATATCATTATTCACAGTGAACCCTGGGCAGTGTATCATGATTTACAGTGATCCCTGGGCAGTACATCATTATTATCAGTATTCCCTGGACAGTATATCATTATTTACAGTGGGCCTTGGGTAGTATATCATTATTTACGGTGATCCCTGGGTAGTCTATCTTTATTTACTGTGATTCCTGTGTAGAATATCATTATTTACAGTGGTTCCTGGTAAGTGTATCATTATTTTCAGTTGTCCCTGGGTAGAATATCAATATTTACAGTGGTCCCTGTGTAGTATATAATTATTTACAGTGGTCCCTGGCTAGTATATCATTATTTACAGTGACCTCTGGGTAGTATATCATTATTTACAGATGTCCCTGGGCAGTATATGATTATTTACATTGATCACTGGGTAGTATATCGTTATTTACAGTGGTCCCTGGGTAGATAATCATTATTGACAGTGACTCTGGGCAGTATAACATTATTTACTGTGGTCTTTGAGTAGATAATCATTATTTACAGTGGCCCCTGGTTAGGATATCATTATATACAGTTGTCGCTGGGCAGTATATCATTATATACAGTTGTCAATGGGTAGTATATCATTATTTACTGTGGTCCCTAGGCAGTATATCATTATTTACAGCGATCCCTGGGCAGTTTATTATTATTAACTTTCGTCCCTGGGCAGCATATTATTATTTACAATGATCCATGAGCAGTATATCATTATTTACAGTGAACCCTGGGCAGTGTATCATGTTTTACAGTGATCCCTGGGCAGTACAATACATCATTATTATCAGTATTCCCTGGACAGTATATCATTATTTACAGTGGGTCTTGGGTAGTATATCATTATTTACGGTGATCCCTGGGTAGTATATCATTATTTACTGTGATTCCTGTGTAGAATATCATTATTTACGGTGATCCCTGGGTAGTATATCATTATTTACTGTGATTCCTGTGTAGAATATCATTATTTACAGTGGTCCCTGGGATATAGATCATTATTTGCAGTGGTCTCTGGGTAGATTATCATTATTTACAGTTGTCCATGTTTTGAATATCATTATTTACAGTGGCCTCTGGGTAGTATATCATTATTTACAGTGGTCCCTGGGCAATATATGATTATTTACAGTGATCACTGGGTAGTGTATCATTATTTTCAGTGGTCCCTGGGTAGCTAATCATTATCTACTGTGACTCTGGGCAGTATATCATTATTTACTGTGGTCTTTGAGTAAATAATCATTATTTACAGTGACACCTGGTTAGTATATCATTATATCCAGTTGTCGCTGGGCAGTATATCATTATATACAGTTGTCCCTGGGTGGAATACCATTATTTACTGTGTTCCCGAGGCAGTATATCATTAATAACAGAGTCCCATGGGCAGTATATCATTATTTATAGTGGTCCCTTGGCAGTATATCACTATTTACAGTGGACCTTGGGCAGCATATGATTATTTACAGTGGTCTCTCGGCAATATACCATTATTTACAGTGGACCCTGTGTAGTATATCATTATTTACAGTGGTCCATGGGTAGTATATAATTAATTGCAGTAATCCCTGGGCATTATTTCATTATTTAGAATGGTCCCTGTGTAGTATATCTTTATTTACAGTTGTCCCAGGGTAGTGCATCATTGTTTTCAGTGGTACCTGGGTAGTTTATCATTATTTGCAGTGGTCCCTGGGCAGTGTATCATTATTTACAGTGATCCCTGGGTAGAATATCATTTACTGTGGTCCCTGGGCTGTATATCATTATTTACAGTAGTCCCTGGGTAGAATACCATGGTTTGAAGTGGTCCATGTGTAGAATATCATTATTTATATTATTTTCTGGGTAGTATATCATTATTTACAGTGGTCCCTGGGCAGTATTTCATTATTTACAGTTGACCATGTGTACTATATCATTATTTACAGCTGTTCCTGGGCAATATATCATTATTTAGAGCGGTCACTGGGCATTATATCATTATTTACAGTGGCCCCAGGTAGCATTTCATTATTTAGTTATCCATGGATAGAATATGATTATTTGCATTGGTCCCTGGGTAGTATATCATTGTTTATAGTGGTCCCTGGGTAGAAAATCATTATTTACAGTGGTCCCTGCGTAGAATATAATTGTTTACAGTGGTCCCTAGACAGTATATAATTATTTACAGTGGTCACTGGGCAGAATATAATTATTTACAGTAGGCCCTGGGTAGAAAATCATTGTTTACTGTGGTCTCTGGGTAGAATACCATTGTTTACAGAGGTCTCTGTGTAGACAATCATTATATACAGAGTTCCCTGGGTTGTATATCTTTATTTACAGTTGTTCCAGGGATGTAATGTCATTATTTACAGAGATCCCTCGGCAGTATATCATTATTCACAGCGGTCCCTGGGCAGTATATCATTATTTACTGTGATCCCTCGGTTGAATACAATTGTTCACAGTGGTCCCTGTGTAGAATGTCATTATTTACAGATGACCCTGGGTAATATATCATTAATTACAGAGTTCCCTGGGCAGTATATCATTATTTACAGTGGTCACTCAGCAGTGTATCATTATTTACAGTGGTCCATGGGTAGTATATCATTATTTACAGTTGTCCGTCGGCAGTATATCATTATTTACAGTGGAACCTGTGTAGTATATCATTATTTACAGTGGTCCCTGGGTAGTATATCATTTTTTGTTGTACTCCCTGTGCATTATATCATTATTTACAGTTGTCCCTGGGTAGTATATCATTATTTACAGTGGTCCCTGGGTAGTGTATCATTGTTTACAATGGTAACTGGGTAGTTGTTTCATTATTTACAGTGGTCCCTGGGTACTATATCATTATTTACTGTTGTCCCTGTGTAGTATATTATTATTTACAGAGGTCCCTGGTCAGTATGTCATTATTTACATTGGACCCTGTGTAGTATGTCATTATTTAGAACATAGAACATAGAATGATACAGCGCAGAACAGGCCCTTTGGCCCACGATGTTGCACCGGCAAGGGAAGTCAAAAACTAAAGCCCATCTAACCTACACTCTGCCACTATCATCCATATGCTTAACCAATAAACTTTTAAATGCCCTCAATGTTGTCGCGTTCACTACTGTTGCAAGTAGGGCATTCCACTGCCTCACCATTCTTTGCGTAAAAAATCTACCTCTGACGTCTGTCCTATATATATTACCCCTCAATTTAAGGCTATTCTCCCTCGTGCTGGCAACATCCATCCGCGGGAGAAAACTCTCACTGTCCACCCTATCTAAACCTCTGATCATTTTGTATGCCTCAATTAAGTCACCTCTTAACCTTCTTCTCTCTAACGATTTTCCCTCCATACCAGGGAACACCCTGGTAAATCTCATCTGCTCCCGTTCCAAAGCTTCCACGTCCTTCCTATAATGAGGCGACCAGAACTGTACGCAATACTCCATATGCGGCCGTACCAGAGTTTTGTACAGCTGCAACATGACCTCATGGCTCTGGAACTCAATCCCTCTACCAATAAAGGCTAACACACCACAGGCCTTCTTCACAACCCTATCAACCTGGGTGGCAACTTTCAGGGATCTATGTACATGGACACCGAGATCCCTCTACTCATCCACACTGCGAAGAATTTTACCATTAGCCAAATATTCCGCATTCCTGTTATTCTTTCCAAAGTGAATCACCTCACACTTCTCTACATTAAACTCCATTTGCCACCTCTCAGCCCAGCTCTGCAGCTTATCTATGTCCCTCTGTAACCTGCAACATCCTTCCAGACTGTCTACATCTCCCCCGACTTTAGTGTCGTCTGCAAATTTACTGACCCAACCTTCTGTGCCCTCCTCTACGTCATTTATAAAAATGACAAACAACAACGGCCCCAGAACAGATCCTTGTTGTACACCACTCGTAACAGAACTCCATTCTGAACGTTTGCCATCAACCTCCACCCTCAGTCATCTTTCAACGAGCCAGTTTCTGATCCACATCTCTAAATCACCCTCAATCCCCAGCCTCCGTGTTTTCTGCATTAGACGACCGTGGGGAACGTTATCAAACGCTTTACTGAAATCCATATAAACCACATCAACTGCTCTACCCTCGTCTACCTGTTCAGTCACCTTCTCAAAGAACTCGATGAGGCTTGTGATGCATGACCTACCCTTCCCAAAACCATGCTGACTATACCTAATCATATTATTCCTATCTAGATGATTATAAATCGTATCTCTTATAATCCTCTCCAAGACTTTTCCCACAACAGACGTGAGGCTCACCAGCCTATAGTTACCGGGGTTATCTCAACTCCCCTTCTTGAACAAAGGGACCATATTTGCTATCCTCCAGTCCCCTGGCACTATTCCAGTAGCCAATGATGACATTAAAATCAAAGCCAAAGGCTCAGCAATTTCTTCTCTCGCTTCCCAGAGAATCCTATGATAAATCCCATCAGGCCCCAGGGACTTATCTATTTTCACCTTTTCCAGAATTGCCAACACTTCTTCCCTATGCACCTCAATGCCTCTATTCTAATAGCCTTGGTCTCAGCATTCTCCTCCACAACATTATATTTTTCCTAAGTGAATACTGATGAAAAGTATTCATTTAGTATCTCGCTTATCTCCTCAGCCTCCACACACAACTTCCCACCACTGTCCTTGACTGGCCGTACTCTTACCCTAGTCATTATTTTATTCCTGACATACCTATTGAAAGCTTTTGGGTTTTCCTTGATCCTACCTGCCAAAGACTTCTCATGTCCCCTCCTTGCTCGTCTTAGCTCTCTCTTTAGATCCTTCCTTGCTTCCTTGTAACTATCAAGCGCCCTAACTGAAACTTTACGCCTCATCTTCACATAGGCCTCCTTCTTCCTCTTAACAAGAGATTCCACTTCTTTGGTAAACCACGGTTCCCTCGCTCGACCCCTTCCTCCCTGCCTGACTGGTACGTACTTATCAAGAACATGCAATAGATATTCCTTGAACAAGCTCCACATATCCAGTGTGCCCAACCGTTGCAGCCTACTTCTCCAACCTACACATCCTAGGTCATGTCTAATGGCATCATAATTGCCCTTCCCCCAGCTATAACTCTTGCCCTGCGGGGTATACTGATCCCTTTCCATCACTTCCGTAAATGTCACCAAATTGTGGTCACTGTTTCCAACGTGCTCACCTCCCTCCAGATCTAACACCTGGCCTGGGTCATTACCCAAAACCAAATCCAATATGGCCTCGCCTCTTGTTGGCCTGTCAACATATTGTGTCAGGAAACCCTCCTGCACACATTGTACAAAGAACGACCCATCTAATGTACTCGAATTATATCTTTTCCAGTAAATATTTGGAAAGTTAAAGTCTCCCATAATAACTACCCTGTTACTTTCGCTCTTTTCCATAATCATCGTCGCCATCCTTTCCTCTACATCCCTAGAACTATTAGGTGGACTATAGAAAACTCCCAACAGGGTCACCTCTCATTTCCTGTTTCTAACCTCAGCCCATACTACCTCGGAAGAAGAGTCCCCATCTAGCATCCTTTCCGCCACCGTAATACTGTCCTTGACTAGCAGCGCCACACCTGCCCCTCTTTTGCCCCCTTCTCTGAGCTTACTAAAACACCTAAACCCCGGAACCTGCAACAACTATTCCTGTCCCTGCTCTATCCATGTCTCTGAAATGGCCACAACATCGAAGTCCCAGGTGCCAACCCATGCTGCCAGTTCCCCTACCTTATTTCGTATACTCCTGGCATTGAAGTAGACACACTTCGAACCACCTACCTGAACACTGGCACCCTCCTGCGAAGTCAAATCTGTGCTCCTGACCTCTATACTCTCAATCTCCCGTACCCCAAAACTACAATCCAGGTTCCCATGCCCCTGCTGAATTAGTTTCAACCCCCCCAAAGTGCATTAACAAATCCCCCCCCCCCCAGGATATTGATGGCCCTCAGGTTCAGATGTAGACCATCCTGTCTATAGAGGTCCTACCTTTCCCAGAAAGAGCCCCAGTTATCCAGAAATCTGAATCCCTCCCGCCTGCACCATCCCTGTAGCCACGTGTTTAATTGCTCTCTCTCCCTATTCCTCGTCTCACTATCACGTGGCACGGTCAACAACCCAGAGATAACAACTCTGTTTGTTCTCGCTCTGAGCTTCCATCCTAGCTCCCTAAAGGCCTGCCTGACATCCTTGTTCCCGTTCCTACCTATGTTGTACGCCATGACGTACCCCTGGTAAGTCCCCTCCACCCCCCACAAGTGTCCAAAACGGTATACTTGTTACTCAGGGGAATGACCGCAGGGGGTCCCTGCACTGACTGCTTCTTCCCAGTCCCTCTTACAGTTACCCATCTATCTCCAGTCTTTGGTGTAACAACTTCCCTGAAGCTTCTATCTATGCCCCCCTCTGCCTCCCGAATGATCCGAAGTTCATCCAGCTCAAGCTCCAGGTCCCTAACACGGTTTTTGAGGAGCTGGAGTTGGGTGCAGTTCCCACAGATGAAATCAGCAGGGACAGTGACGGGGCCCCTCACCTCAAACATTCTGCAGGAGGAGCATTGTACTGCCTTCCCTGACATCACCTCTAGATTTAAAAAAAAACAAGAAAAATAAAAATAAAGGAAGAGCTTACCTGATATTCCCTCAAACCGTGCTCCCGCTGAAAGGTAAGCAAATTTAAAGGCACTCACTCACCTTCACGGGTGGTCCCTGGGTTATATTGCATTATTTACAGTGGTTCCTGGGTAGTATAGGGCAGTATATCATTATTTGCAGTTGTCTCTGGGCAGTATATTATTATGTACAGTTGTCCCTGGGTAGTATATCATTATTTACTGTGGTCTTTGGGCAGAATATCATTACTTTGGGCTCTGTGTTGAATAACATTACTTTCAATGGCCCATGGGTGGAATATCATTATATACAGTGGTTCCTGGGCAGAATATCATATTTCACAGATGTTACTGGGAAGTATACAATTATTTACAGTGGACACTGTGCAGTATAGCATTATTTATAGTTGTCCCTGGGTAGTATATAATTATTTACTGTGGTCCTTGGGTAGTATATCATTATTTATATGGGTCCCTGGGTAGAATGTCATTATTTTCAGTGGTCCCTGCGCAGTATGTCATTATTTACAGTGTTCCTAGGTCTGTATATCATTATTTACATGGACCCTGGGTAGCATATCATTATTTACAGTGGGCACTATGTAGTATATCAGTATTTACAATGGTCCCTGGGTAGTATATCATTGTTTACAGTGATCCCTGGGTAGAATATCATTTACTGTGGTCCCTGGGCTGTATATCATTATTTACAGCGGTCCCTGGGTTATATTTCATTATTTACAGTGGTTCCTTGGTAGTATAGGGTAGTATATCATTTGTGCAGTAATCCCTGGGCATCATATCATTATTGACAGGGGTTCCTGGGTAGTATATCATTATTTACAGTGGGCCGTGTGCAGTATATCATTATTTACAGTGGGTCCTGGGCAGTATATCATTATTTACTGTGGTCCCCTGGCAGCATATAATTATTTACAGCGGCTCCTGGTAGTATATTATTATTTACATTGGACCCTGGGCACAATATCATTATTTACAGTTGTCCCTGGGTAGAATATTATTTTTTACAGTTGGTCCTACGTAGAATATAATTATTTACACTGGTCCCTGGGCAGAATATCATTATTTACTCTGGTCCCTGGGCAGTATATCATTATTTACAGTGGTCCCTGGGTAGTATATCATTATTTACAGTGGTCCCTGTGCAGTATATCATTGTTTACAGTGGTCCTTGTGTGGTCTATCATTATTTGCAGTGGTCCCTGTGTGGTATATACTTATTTACTGTGAATGATATTCTGCCCAGGGCGCACTTAAATAATGATATTCTACACCGAGACCACTGTAAATAATGATAAATTGCCCAGGGAGCACTGCAAATAATGATTTAATACAAAGGGACCACTGTAAATAAATATATACTACCCAGGGAGCACTGTAGATAATGATAGACTACCCAGGGATCACTTTAAATAATGATATACTACTCAGGGAACACTGTAAATAATTTTATTCTGCACAGGGACCACTGTAAATAATAATATTCTGCCCAGGGATCACTGTAAATAACGATATACTACCCAGGGAACCCTGTGAATAATGATATACTACCCAGTGAACACTGTAAATAATGATATTCTGCTCAGGGACGACTGTAAATATTGATATACTGCCCAGGCATCACTGTAAATAATGATATACTATCCAGGGACCCCTGTAAATAATGATATACTATTCAGCGATCACTGTAAATAATGATATTCTATCCTGGAACCATTGTAAATAATGATATACTACCCAAAGACAACAGTGAATAATGATATTCTACCCAGGGACCACTGTAAATAATGATATTCTACCAAAGACCACTGTAAATAATGATATACTAGCCAGGGACCACAGTAAATTATGATATACTGCCCAGGGACCACTGTAAATAATGATAAACTACACAGGGACCACTGTAAATCATGATTAACTACACAGGGACCACTGTAAACCATTATATACTACACAGGGGCCACTGTAAATAATGATATACTAGTCAGGGATCACTGTAAATAAAGATACAGTGCCCACGGATTAATATAAATAATGATAGTCTACCCAGGGACCACTGTAAATAAACATAACTGCCCAGTGACCACTTTTATGACATACAGCCTAGGGACCAGTGCAAATAATGATATACTACACAGTGACCACAGTTAATAATTATATACTACCGAGGGACCACTGTAAATAATTATATACTACACTGGGACCACTGTAAACAATGATATACTGCCTAGGGACGACTGTAAATAATGATATACTGCAGAGGGACCACTGTAAATAATGATATTCTACACAGGGACCAGAGTAAATAATGCTATACTGCCCAGGGACCACTGTAAATAATGATATACGACAGAGGGACCGCTGTAAATAATGATATACTGCCTAGGGCCCACTGTAAATAATGATATACTGCCCAGGGACCACTGTAAATAATGATATACGACACAGGGGCCGCTGTAAATGATGATATGCTGCCTAGGGCCCACTGTAAATAATGATATTTTACCAAAGACCATTGTAAATAATGATATACTATCCAGGGACCACTGTAAATAATGATACGGGGCCTCACGGTAGCATGGTGGTTAGCATCAATACTTCACAGCTCCAGGGTCCCAGGTTCGATTCCCGGCTGGGTCACTGACTGTGTGGAGTCTGCACACCCTCCCCGTGTGTGCGTGGGTTTCCTCCGTGTGCTCCGGTTTCCACCTACAGTCCAAAGATGTGCGGGTTAGGTGGATTGGCCATGCTAATTTGCCCGTAGTGTAAGGTTAATGGGGGATTGTTGGGTTACGGGTATAGGGGTTACGTGGGTTTAAGTGTGGTGATCATTGCTCGGCACAACATCGAGGGCCGAAGGGCCTGTTCTGTGCTGTACTGTTCAATGTTCTATATACTTCCCAGGGACCACTGTAAATAATGATATACTACACAGGGACCACTTTAAATCATGATGTACTGCGCAGGGACCACTGTAAATAATGATATACTACACAGGGACCACTGTAAATCATGATTAACTACACAGGGACCACTGTAAACCATTATATACTACACAGGGGCCACTGTAAATAATGATATACTTGTCAGGGATCACTGTAAATAAAGATACAGTGCCCACGGATTACTATAAATAATGATATTCTACCCAGGGACCACTGTAAATAAACATAACTGCCCAGTGACCACTTTTAACAATGACATACAACGTAGGGACCAGTGCAAATAATGATATACTACACAGTGACCACTGTTAATAATTATATACTACCTAAGGACCACTGTAAATAATTATATACTACACTGGGACCACTTTATATAATGATATATTACCCAGGGACCACTGTAAACAATGATATACTGCCTAGGGACGACTGTAAATGATGATATACGACACAGGGACCGCTGTAAATAATGATATGCTGCCTAGGGCCCACTGTAAATAATGATATACTGCACATGGACCACTGTAAATAATGATATACGACAGAGGGACCGCTGTAAATAATGATATACTGCCTAGGGCCCACTGTAAATAATGATATACTGCCCAGGGACCACTGTAAATAATGATATACGACACAGGGGCCGCTGTAAATGATGATATGCTGCCTAGGGCCCACTGTAAATAATGATATTCTACCAAAGACCATTGTAAATAATGATATACTATCCAGGGACCACTGTAAATAATGATACGGGGCCTCACGGTAGCATGGTGGTTAGCATCAATACTTCACAGCTCCAGGGTCCCAGGTTCGATTCCTGGCTGGGTCACTGACTGTGTGGAGTCTGCACACCCTCCCCGTGTGTGCGTGGGTTTCCTCCGTGTGCTCCGGTTTCCACCTACAGTCCAAAGATGTGCGGGTTAGGTGGATTGGCCATGCTAATTTGCCCGTAGTGTAAGGTTAATGGGGGATTGTTGGGTTACGGGTATAGGGGTTACGTGGGTTTAAGTGTGGTGATCATTGCTCGGCACAACATCGAGGGCCGAAGGGCCTGTTCTGTGCTGTACTGTTCAATGTTCTATATACTTCCCAGGGACCACTGTAAATAATGATATACTACACAGGGACCACTTTAAATCATGATGTACTGCGCAGGGACCACTGTAAATAATGATATACTACACAGGGACCACTGTAAATCATGATTAACTACACAGGGACCACTGTAAACCATTATATACTACACAGGGGCCACTGTAAATAATGATATACTTGTCAGGGATCACTGTAAATAAAGATACAGTGCCCACGGATTACTATAAATAATGATATTCTACCCAGGGACCACTGTAAATAAACATAACTGCCCAGTGACCACTTTTAACAATGACATACAACGTAGGGACCAGTGCAAATAATGATATACTACACAGTGACCACTGTTAATAATTATATACTACCTAAGGACCACTGTAAATAATTATATACTACACTGGGACCACTTTATATAATGATATATTACCCAGGGACCACTGTAAACAATGATATACTGCCTAGGGACGACTGTAAATGATGATATACGACACAGGGACCGCTGTAAATAATGATATGCTGCCTAGGGCCCACTGTAAATAATGATATACTGCACATGGACCACTGTAAATAATGATATACGACAGAGGGACCGCTGTAAATAATGATATACTGCCTAGGGCCCACTGTAAATAATGATATACTGCCCAGGGACCACTGTAAATAATGATATACGACACAGGGGCCGCTGTAAATGATGATATGCTGCCTAGGGCCCACTGTAAATAATGATATTCTACCAAAGACCATTGTAAATAATGATATACTATCCAGGGACCACTGTAAATAATGATACGGGGCCTCACGGTAGCATGGTGGTTAGCATCAATACTTCACAGCTCCAGGGTCCCAGGTTCGATTCCTGGCTGGGTCACTGACTGTGTGGAGTCTGCACACCCTCCCCGTGTGTGCGTGGGTTTCCTCCGTGTGCTCCGGTTTCCACCTACAGTCCAAAGATGTGCGGGTTAGGTGGATTGGCCATGCTAATTTGCCCGTAGTGTAAGGTTAATGGGGGATTGTTGGGTTACGGGTATAGGGGTTACGTGGGTTTAAGTGTGGTGATCATTGCTCGGCACAACATCGAGGGCCGAAGGGCCTGTTCTGTGCTGTACTGTTCAATGTTCTATATACTTCCCAGGGACCACTGTAAATAATGATATACTACACAGGGACCACTTTAAATCATGATGTACTGCGCAGGGACCACTGTAAATAATGATATACTACACAGGGACCACTGTAAATCATGATTAACTACACAGGGACCACTGTAAACCATTATATACTACACAGGGGCCACTGTAAATAATGATATACTTGTCAGGGATCACTGTAAATAAAGATACAGTGCCCACGGATTACTATAAATAATGATATTCTACCCAGGGACCACTGTAAATAAACATAACTGCCCAGTGACCACTTTTAACAATGACATACAACGTAGGGACCAGTGCAAATAATGATATACTACACAGTGACCACTGTTAATAATTATATACTACCTAAGGACCACTGTAAATAATTATATACTACACTGGGACCACTTTATATAATGATATATTACCCAGGGACCACTGTAAACAATGATATACTGCCTAGGGACGACTGTAAATGATGATATACGACACAGGGACCGCTGTAAATAATGATATGCTGCCTAGGGCCCACTGTAAATAATGATATACTGCACATGGACCACTGTAAATAATGATAATCTACACAGGGACCACAGTAAATAATGATATGCTACACTCAGACCACTGTAAATAATGATATACTACACTCAGACCACTGTAAATAATGATATTCTACCCAGGGAACGCTGTAAATAATTATATACTACACTGGGACCACTGTTAATGATATACCGCCCAGGGAACACTGTAAATAATGATATGCTGCCCAGGGTCTGCTGTAAATAATGATATACCACACAGGAACCACTGTAAACAATGATATACTGCCTTGGGACCGCTGTAAATAATGATATTCTACCCAGGGAGCACAGTAAATAATGATATTCTACCCAGGACAGCTGTAAATAATGATATACTGCCCAGGGACCACTGTAAATAATGATATACTACACAGGGACCACTGTAAAAAATGATATTCTACCCAGGGACCATTGTAAACAGATATACTATCCAGGGACCACAGTAAATAATGATATACTACACAGGTCCCACTGTAAATAATGATATTCTACCCATGGACCGCTGTAAATAATGACATACTACACTGGGACCGCTGTAAATAATGGAATACTGCACTGGGATCCCTTAAAATAATGATATTCTACCGAGGGACCACTGTAACTAATGATATACTGCCCAGGGAACACTGTAATAATGATATTCTACACAGGGCCCACTGTGAATAACCATATACTACGCAGGGACGACTGTAAATAATGGTATACTGCCCCGGGACTACTGTAAATAATGATCTACTACATGGGGAACGGTAAATAATGTTATTCTACCCAGGGATCACTGTAAATAATGGTATACCTAGACCCGGGTCGACTGTAAATATTGCTATACTACACAGGGCCCACTGTAAATAATGATATACTACGCAGGAACATAGAACATTGAACATAGAACACCACAGCGCAGTACGTTGCGCCGACCTGTGAAACTATCTGATGCCTATCTGACCTACACTATTCCACATTCATCCATATGTCTATCCAGCGACCACTTAAATGCCCTTAAAGTTGGCGAGTCAACTACTGTTGAAGAATGTGAAGAATGGCATTATTTACATATGTCCCTGGGTAGTATATCATTAATGACAGAGTCTACTACTTTTGCAGGCAGGGCGTTGATTGTTTGGTCCAATAAACAATTATCTCATTCATTCATTGCGGGGTTGAATTAAAACAGTGAATAGCTCATTATGTTCAAGTCCAACAAACATTAGACAAGCAATTATTATTTGTGCGACATAGATAGAAAATACCAAATTACTTTTCACTCCATTAAACACAGCAAATAACTAAAAATGTTTCATTGCATCTTTCACTGTGATTGTCAAAGGATTGTTCACTGCAATAATCACAGGCGGTTTCTAATTATTATTCAGACCATCATCAAATTAAGATTGTTATTCAGTGAAATAGAGTCTGTCATTCCTGACCACACAGCAATAATAACATCAATTAAAAAAGCATTTGTTCGCTCACAAACACCATCAATGGGATTCTCCCTCGGCAACATCCTCCAATTCGGCCGGGAGCGCAAACATGTCCGCGGGTTTCCGGATGGCGTGGGGTGGTCACAATGGGAAACCTCATTGACCAGCTGAGGGAACGGAGAATCCCGACGTGGCGGGGGTGAGCAGCGCCGGATAACGGGGCTGGCGGGACGGAGAACCGGATACAGGACATTAAAACGATAATCAATTTGCAAGAGAATTATCATGCCAAGATACTGATTACTATCAATCCATTGATCACTAACGAGATGTATAAATGTTTTAACTTCCCACAATGGTATGTATTCAGAAATATTTCCATCTCTCTGATACCAACAATTATATCTCAGGATTTAATTCCATTATTGCGCCACGATCGAATAGTTTGAGAATTCTCCCTGCCTGTTTCTACCACAGAAAACTGAGCAATTCCAATGATTGAAGTCAGGATGACATACATTTTAAATTCATTAATTAGTAGAAATATCGGTGCTATGTGGTGGAATACAATGTGATCTCTCTGCCTGTTTCTACTGAAGATGTCTCAGTAATTTAAATGATGGAAGAAGGGAAGTAATTGGCTGAGAAACAATTATATATATTGTGCCGCTGGTGTTGTTGGGGAGACTGGTCCTTTTGATTCCCTTCTGCATCTGCTCGGGTTTCCCCTCAGGAAAATACTGACTGTTCGACAATAAGAGAGTGATCAACCATTGTTTTCATTCATTCTTTATCAATTAGAGTATGTTCCCCAGGTTTAATGGACTAACCAATGCCGGGGTCTCATGTGATGGTTAAGATTGGAGCTGGGAGATTGTAGGAGAATCAAACTCTGCCATGGCCTTGGTGATTTATTTTTCAGTATTACAGACCAGATCCATAGCTCTCCCTGATACCAACACTCTCCCTATTCTTGAGGATTCCTGATAACAATAGTTGACTACATGATGCCTTGTCTTTCGCTGTCTGGACCAGAAGGTGGAGGATTATCTCTTCCAGTCTCTCAGATACATTGCCTCGTGTTTGGTGTTCAAGACAGAAACATCTAACAGATATTTTTCATTACAATTTTGGGCTGCTCGCACAGATTGTTAGTTACAATAAATAATCTGAACACGACAGGTAGTGTAAGGCAGGAGGGAGTCTATAAAAGCCAGGGAATGGTAGGGAAACAGGAGGAAATTGGAATAATTATGTGTCGGCCTTGGATTTGGATGGAGGAACTGCATCTGCACAGGGCGGTGAGTGATGGAAGGGAGTGAATCTGCACAGGGCAGTGAGTGATGGGAGGGAGTGAATCTGCACAGGGCAGAGTGATGGAAGGGAATGAATCTGCACAGGGCTGTGAGTGATGGGCGGGAGTGAACCTGCACAGGGCAGTGAGTGATGGGAGAGAGTGAATCTGCACATGGCAGAGTGATTGGAATGAGTCTGCACATTGCCGTGAGTGATGGGAGGGAGTGAATCTGCACAGGGTAGGGAGTGATGGGAGGGAGTGAATCTGCACAGGGCAGTGAGTGATGGGAGGGAGTGAATCTGCACAGCGCAGTGAGTGATAGGAGGGAGGGAATCTGCACAGGGCAGAGTGATGGAATCTGCACAGGGCAGTAAGCGGTGGGAGGGAGTGAAGCTGCACAGGGCAGAGTGATGGAAGGGAGTGAATCTGCACATTGCAGTGACTGATGGGAGGGAGTGAATCTGCACAGGGTAGGGAGTGATGGGAAGGAGTGAATCTGCACAGGGCAGTGAGTGATGTGAGGGAGTGAATCTGCACAGGGCAGTGAGTGATGGCAGGGAGTGAATCTGCACATGGCAGTGACTGATGGGGGAGTGAATCTGCACAGGGCAGTGAGTGATGGGAGGGAGTGAATCTGCACAGGGCAGTGGGTGCTTTTTACTTGAATTATTTCACTATTTTTGTCGAAGATTAATCACCTGTTAACGTAGTTTTTCCCAATAATCAGAGTCACCTTGAATTGACTGTTTGGTCCAATAAACAATTATCTCATTCATTCATTGCGAGGTTGAATTGAATCAGTGAATAGCTCATTATGTTCAAGTCCAACAGACATTATACAACCAATTATTATTTGTGCAACATCGATAGAAAATACCAAATTAGTTTTCAGTCCATTAAACACAGCAAATAAATAAAAACCTTTCATTGCATCTTTCACTGTGATTATCAAAGGATTGTTCATTGCAATAATCACAGGCGGTTTCTAATTATTATTCAGACCATCATCAAATTAAGATTATTATTCAGTGGAATAGAGTATGTCATTCCTGACCACACAACAATAATAACATCAATTAAAAATGCACTTGTTCAGCTCACAATCACAATCAATGGGACTCTCCCTCGTAAGCATCCTCCAATTCGGCAGGCAGCGCACCCATGTCCGCGGGTTCCCGATGGCGTGGGGTGGTCACAATGGGAAACCTCATTGACCAGCTGCGGGAACGGAGAGTCCCGTTGTGGCGGGGGTGAGCATTACCGGATAACGGGGCTGGCGGGACGAAGAACCGGATACAGGACATGAAAACGATGCTCATTTTCCAAGAGAATTATCACGCCAAGATACTGATTACTATCAATCCAATGATCAATAACGAGATGTATACACGTTTTAACTTACCACAATAATATGTATTCAGAAATATTTCCCTTCTCTCTGATACCAACAATTATATCTCAGGATTTAATTTCATCGTTGCGACATGTTCGAATAGTTTGAGAATTCTCCCTGCCTGTTTCTAAAAAAAAAACTGAACAATTCCAATGATTGAAGGCGGGATGACATATATTACACCATCGTGTTTTATACAACATTGATAGACAGCATCAAGTTAGTTTTCAGTCCATTGAACACAGTAAATAACGAAGAACTTTTAATTGCAACTTTGAATGTGATTATTAAAGGATTGTTTATACCATAATCACAGGCGTGTTCTAAATATTGTTCAGACAGTAATCACAACAAGAGATTTCTTTCAAATAGAGTCAGTAATTCCTGTAAAAACATAATAAATTGAACAGCAGATTTCTGCTCACAATTAACTGATTATTTTGCAATCGAATCACCATGACAAGAATCTGATTATTTTCAGTCCAACGTTTACTGAATATATCTAGAAATCGTTATACTTTTCACAATAACATGCATTTAGAAATGTATATGAGTACGTGTAATTATCTTTCAGATTCTAAATTCATTAATTACTTGAAATATCGGTGGTATGTGGTGGAATAAAATGTGATCTCTCTGCCTGTTTCTACTGAAGAGTCTCAGTAATTTAAAAGATGGAAGGCGGGAATTAATTGGCTGAGAAACAATCATATATATTGTGTGCCATATTCATTTAAATTATTGAGTCTATCAGACTGCTACAACTGGATAACTACAAACTGCCGCAGGTGTTTTTGGGGAGACTGGTCCTTTTGATTCCCTTCTACATCCTCGCGGCTTTCTCCTCAGGAAAATACTGACTGTTTCACAATAAGTGAGTGATCAACCATTGTTTTCATTCATTCTTTATCAATTAGAGTCTGTTCCCCAGGATTATTGAACTAACCAATGCCGGGGTCTAATATGATGGTTAAGATTTGAGCTGGAGGATTGCAGAATAATCTAACTCTGCCATGGCCTTGGTGATTAGCTGAACAGATGCTGCGTTCCAGTCACAGCGCTGCCCTTTCGCTCAAAGCAACTCCTTCAATATCTCTAGCACTTCAGTTATCTTCTCCGGCTTGGTTGGGTTGTCGAGCTGCATGGAGGATGGAGAGAGAGGAAGGAGGATAGCTGGGGCGGGGATGTTGCTGGACATGGCGGACCAGGGGTCAGATTCGGCCCAAGGATGGGAGGATTGTTTTGATGAGGAATGTGACCCGCCGACTGCAGCTCGAGGTGAATTGATGTCCTGCTGCTGCTCCTGGAGGCTATGCAGCTTGGCCCCTTGCACTGCTGAAGTAGACTTTGGGATTCCAGTACCTTTCTACTGACTTTCGTCTGTTTTAGAGAGACTATCTGGGGTTTTCCCCGAGACTTTGATGTGGTGAATGTATTACTGCTACCATTGACCAGTGTATTGCATTACATTCTATTATATTATGTTTATGCCCTTGTGGGCTCCGCCTATGGCTCCGCCCCCTCGGGGGAGGTATATAGATGTGCAGCCTGGATCACTTCCGGTTGCCGTGATGCGGAGCTACGCCGCATGTTCCGTAACTCCCGCTCTTTTTGGTCTTTTCGGCTCTTTTAAGAGCCTGCAGTGGTGCTGGTTGGGCTTTTACCCGGGTGGGAACACATCCATTGTGCTTATCTGCCTGTAGATGGACTTGACCAGGAGCGGAGCGGTCCAAAAATCGGCTTTGGAGCACAGAAAGGTGCGAGGCAGGAAAAACAAGATGGCGGCGGGCGGGGAACCGGCAGCGTAGCAGCAGTGGGCGCAGGAGCAGCAGGGGATGCTCCATCACTGCTTCAGAGAGCTGAAGGCTGAGATCCTGGAACCGTTTAAGGACTCACTGGACAGGCTCATGGCGACTCAGACGGCTCAGGGTGCGGAGATCCGAGAACCACTTCAAAATGCCTCGGAGAGCGAGGACAAATTCCTGGGTTTTGGCAGTGAAGATGGAGTCACACGAGGCGCTTCACAAGAAGTGGCTGGCAATGATGGAGGAGATGGAGAACCGCTCCTGTCGGAAGGACCTGCGGATTCTGGGCCTCCCGGAGGGGCTGGAATGTTTGGATTTGGGGGCCTACGTTGTTGTGATGCTGAGCTCGTTAATGGGCGCGGGGTCGTTCCAAGGACCCTTGGAGCTGGAGGGAGGCTCATCGAGTGCTGTTGAGGAAGCCCAGGCCGAACAAGCCGCCTAGGGCGGTGCTGGTCTGTTTTCACCGCTTCGTTGACCGCTAGTGCATGCTCAGACGCGCAAAGACGGAAAGGAGCAGTAAGTGGGAGAATATAGAGATCAGGATCTATCAGGACTGGTGCATGGAGGTGGCGAAGAGAAATCTGACTGAAATCGGGCGAAGGGAGTGCTTCACAGGGAGGGGGTAAAGTTTGGCCTGTTACAGCCGGTTCGCCTCTGGGTCACTGACAAGGACCGCCAGCTCTACTTTGATTCTCTGGAGGAGGCCTGGGCCTTTGTCCTGGCAGAGATGTTGGACTCGAACTGAGGACTGGGGAGGGGGGGGGGGGGGGGTGCTGGGGAATGATGTACATATTCCGGAGGCTCTTGGTATCCTTTCATTTTTATTGGCTGTGTTTGATTTTGCCGTTTTTGCTGTTCTGCTTTTACGCTTTTTGGGGCTGTCATTTATTTATTTGTGTGCGTTTTCATTTTTTCACTGGTGGGGGGTTAACGTGCTGTTTGCTTTCCCGCTGGGTCATGTGCCCATCTTTTTCCCGCGTGTTGGGCTGGGGGGGCGAGGTTCAGGATGGAAGAGCGGGTTTTCTTCCCGCGCTGGAGGAGTAGTCAGCGGGACCAGCACTGGCTGGGGGGAGGGGTGGTTGTGTTGCATCGCCGGGCGGAGGGAGGTCGTTTGGATAGCGGTGGCAGCCGGGGTCAGCAGGAGTCGGCTGACTTATGGAAGTACAATGGAAGGGGTTACGCAGCTAGGGGGGCTAGCTTGGGGGGGGGTGTGGGTGGGGGTTTGGGAGGGAAGCAGCGGGGTACCGCGTTGCTGCTGCAGGGCCCGCAGGGGAACTGCTGGTAAAGGGGGAGGTTGTGGGTCGTCTGCCACCGTGGGCAACGGGCCTGGGGGGTTCTGCGGGCACATGGTGAGCCGAGGGAGAACTATGGCTAACCGGTGCAGAGTGTGGGGGAAACCTCCCCAGATTCGGCTGGTCACATGGAAAGTGAGGGGCTGTATGAACCGGTGAAGCGGTCCCGGATCTTGATGCACCTGAAGGAGCTGTTAGCAGACGTGGCTATGCTCCAGGAGACGCACCTTAATGTGGTGGATCAGGTAGGCTGAGAACAGGCTGGGTGGGGCAGGTGTTTCACTCGGGGCGAGATGCAAAGAATCGAAGGGTGGCGAGCTTAGTTGGCAACAGCTTGTCATTTGTTGCGTCGAGTGTGGTGGCGGACAGCGCAGGTAGATACGTAATGGTGACTGGTAGACTTCAAGGGAAGCGGGTGGTTCTAGTTAATGTGTATGCCCCAACTGGGACGATGTGGGCTTCATGCGGTGAATGTTGAGCCGGATCCCTGACCTGGAAATGGGGGGCTTGATCTTGGGAGGGGTCTTTAATATAGTGTTGGATCCAGCTCTCGATCGGTCGAAATCTAGGATGGGCAAGAGGCCGGTGGCGGCCTCGGTGCTGAGGGGGTTCATGGCTCAGATGGGAGGGGTAGACCCTTGGAGGATTTTGAGACCTGGAGGCAGGTACTCTTTCTTCTCCCATGTTCACAAGGCTAATTCGCGGATTGACGTTTTTGATCTCAGCAGAGCGCTGATCCCGAGAGTGGTGGGACGGAGTAGGTGATTCGGCGATAGCCATATCTGACCATGCTCCACCTTTGGTGGACCTGGAGCTGGGGGAGGGGAAGGATCAGCGCCCGCTGTGGGGCTTCTGGCAGAGGAGAAAGTATGTGGGCGGGTCCGTAGGTGTATAGAGGGGTATTTGGAAGCCAATGATAACGGGGAGTTGCAAGTTGGGGTGGTTTGGGAAGCGCTGAAGGTGGTGGGTAGAGGGGAGCTGATACCCATTCGGTGCACAGGGAGAGAGGGTTGAGAGGGAGAGGTTGGTGGATGAAATGGTAACGGTGGACATGAGGTATGCGGATCTCCCGGAGGAGGGGCTTGTGAGGAAGCGTTGCAGTCTTCAAGCGTAGTTCTCTACCCAGAAGGCGGAGGCGCAGTGGAGGGTGCCGGCCTCTAAGATGTTTAAAATTCGCCATGCTCGGCCGTGGAGATGTTTAAAATTTATCCATTCTTGGCCTCAAAGATGTTTAAAAGTTAGCCAAGCTCGGCCTACATGCAGTTTAAAATTTAGCCATGTTCGGCCTCGAATCTGTTGAAGATTTAGCCATCCTCGGCCTGAAAACACTGAAAATTTAGCGAAGCTCAGCCACAGGGACATTTATAATTTAGCCATCTCGGCTTCTAAGGCATTTCAAATCTCGCCATGCTTGTCCTTGATGTTAGTAAAATTTAGCCATGCTCGGCCTCGAAGTTGTTGCGAATTTAGGCATGGTCGGTCTCGAAGATGTTGAAAATGTATCCATACTTGTCCTCAAAGGTATTTCAAATTCAGAAACGCTCGATTCAAAGCTATTGAAAATTTAGCCATCCTCGGCCTTAAAGACGTTTAAAATTCTCCATGTTCGGCCCCGGAGATTGTTGAAATTTAGACATCGTAGGCCTCTGAGACAATTAGAATTTAGCCACCCTCGGCCTCAAAGATGATTACAATTTAGCCATGCTTGGCCTTGAAGATATTTAAAATTTACACACGCTCGGTTTCAAACGTGTTGAAAATTTAACCATCCACGGCATCGAAGACGGTAAAAATTTAGCCATCCTCGGCCTCTAAGGCTTTTCAAATAAGACGCTTGGCCTGGAAGATGGGAAAATTTAGCAATGCCCTATCTCGAACATGTTGAAAATTTAGCCATGCTCGGCCTCGAACATGTTGAAAATTTAGCCATACTCAGTCTCGAAGATGTTGAAAATTTTGCCACGCTCTGTCTCGAAGATATTGAAAATTTACCCATGCTCGGCGTCAAAGGTGTTTAAAGATTAGCCCATGCTCGGCCTCTACGAGATTTAAAATTTAGCAATGCTACGACGTTTGAAATTTCATCGTGCATCGGCTTGAAGATGGTAAAAGTTAGCAATGACCAAACTCAAAGTTGTTAAAAGATTTGCCATGATTGGCCTCAGACTTGTTGAAAATTTAGCCATGCTCTGCCTCGAAGATGCAAATGTAGCCATGCTCGGCCTCAAAGATTTTTAAAATTTACACATAATTAGCCTCGAAGATGTTTAAAATTTAGTTATGATCTGTATCAACGATGTTTAAACATTTTTCCTCCTCGGCCTAGAATACGTTTTAAATGTAGCCAGACTCGGCCTCAAAGAGATTGAAAATTTGGCCATGCTTGACCTCTGAGACATTTTAAATTTAGCCATCCTCGGCGTCTGAGGCATTGAAAATTAGGCCATGTGCAGCTCTGAAGATGGTTAAAATTTAGCAATGCTCAGCCTGGAAAATGTTGAAAATTTAGCCACGCTCGGTCTTTGAGACATTTTAAATTTAGCCATCCTCGGCCTCTGTGACATTTTAAATTGCGCCATGCTTGGCCTTGAATTTGGGAAAATTTAGCAAGGCCCAACGTCGAAGATGTTGCAAATGTATGCAACTTCGGTCTCGCAGATGTTTCAAATTTATCTATGCTCGGCATCGATGTTCAATATTTTCCCATGCTTGGTCAAGAACAAAGAACAAAGAAAATTACAGCACAGGAACAGGCCCTTCGGCCATCCCAGCCTGCGCCAATCCAGATCCTTTATTTAAACCTGTCTCCTATTTTACAAGGTCTACTTCCCTCTGTTACCACCCATTCATATACCTGTCTAGATGCCTCTTGAATGATGCTATCGTGCCCGCCTCTACCACCTCCGCTGGTAATGCGTTCCAGGCTCCCACCCCCCTTGCGTAAAAAGCTTTCCACGCACATATCCCTTGCACTTTCCCCCTCTCACTTTGAAATCGTGACCCTTTGTAACTGACATCCCCACTCTTGTAAAAAGATTGTTGCTATCCAGCCTGTCCATACCTCTCATAACTTTGTAAACCTCAATCCGGTCCCCGTCAACCTCTGTCTTTCCAACAAAAACAATCCTAATCTACTCAACCTTTATTCATAGCTAGCCCCCTCCATACCAGGCAACATCTTGGTGAACTTCCTCAGCATACTCTCCAAAGCATCCACATCCTTCTGGTGATGTGGCGACCAGAACTGCATGCCGTATTCCAAATATGGCCGAACCAAAGTCCTATGTAACTGCAACATGACCTGCCGACTCTTGTACTCAATACCCCGTCCGATGAAGGCAAACTTGCTGTTTGCCTTGAAAATTTGATTTTCCGAAATGCATCACCTGTATTTGCCTGGATTGAACTCCATCTGCCATTTCTCTGCCCAACTCTCCAATCTATCTACATTCTGTTGTATTCTCTGACAGTCCTCCTTGCTATCTGCAACTCCACCAATCTTTGTATCATCTGCAAATTTGCTAATCAGACCACCTATACCTTCCTCCAGGTAATTTATGTAGATCACAAACAACAGTCGTCCGAGCACGGATCCCTGTGGAACACCGCTAGTAACCCTTCTCCATTTTGAGCCACTCCCTTCCACCACTACTCTCTGTCTCCTGTTACCCAGCCAGTTCTTTATCCATCCAGCTAGTACACTCTGAACCCCATACGACGTCACTTTTTCCATCAACCTGCCATGGGAAACCTTATCAAACGACTTACTAAAGTCCATGTATATGACATCTACAGCCCTTCCCTCATCATTTAACTTTGTCACTTCCTCAAATAATTCTATTAGGATTGTAAGGCATGACCTTCCCTGCACAAAACCATGCTGCCTATCACTGATAAATCTATTTTCTTCCATATGTGAATAGATCATATCCCTCAGTATCTTCTCCAACAGTTTGCCTACCACTGACGTCAAGCTCAGAGGTCTATAATTCCCTGGATTTTCCCTGCTACCCTTCTTAAACTGAAGATGTTTAAATTTTAGACACGCTCGATTTCAAAGCTGTTGGAAATATAACCATCCACGGACTCGAAGACGGTTAAAATTTACATATCCTCGGCCTCTGAGGCTTTTCAAATATCCCCACGCTTGGCCTTGAAGATGGTAAAATTTAGCAATGCCCAACGTCGAAGATGGTTAAAATTTAGCCATGCTCGGCCCTGAAGATGGTTAAAATTTAGCCACCCTCAGCGTCACCTTGACCTCGGAAATGTTGAAAATTTAGTCACGCTTCATTTTAAAGTTGTTGAAAATGCAATATTCCTCGGCCTCGAACACGGTCAAAATTGAGCCATCCTCGGCGGTTCAAATTTTGCCATGCTTGGCCTTGAAGATTGTAAAATTGAACAATACCCAACCTCGACGATGTTGAAAATTTAGCCATGCTCGGATACGAAGATATTGAAAATTTAGACGTGCTCGCCGTCAATGTTTAAAATTTATCCCATGCTCGGCCTCTAACACATTTAAAATTATCCATGAACTGCCTCAACGATGTTGATTTTTTTTCAATTCTCGGCTTAGAAGATGTTTAAAATGTCACCATTCTCAGCATCGAAGATGTTTAAAATTTAGCCACCGTCGGCCTCAGAGATGTTTCAAATTTCGTCATGCTGGGCCTTGAAGATGGTAACATTTAGCTATTCCCAACCTCGAAGATGTTGAAAATTTAGCCATGTTCGGTCTCGAAGATATTGAAAATTTGCGCACGCTCAGCTTCAAATGTGTTAAAAAATTAGCCCATGCTTGGCCTCTAAGAGATTTAAAATTTAGCAATACTTAGCCCCTACGACGTTTGAAATTTCATCGTGCATTGGCTTGAGATGGTAAAAGTAAGCAATGACCAAAGTCAAAGTTGTTAAAAATTTTGCCATGATTGGCCTAAAACGTGTTGAAAATTTAGCCATGCTCTGCCTCGAGGACGTTTAAAATTTAATCATGCTCGGCCTCTAAGATGCAAATTTAGCTATGCTCGGCCTCAAAGATTTTTAAAATTTACACATGATTAGCCTCGAAGATGTTGAAAATTTAGTTATGATCTGTATCAACGATGTTTTAAAAAATTTCCTCCTCGGCCTAGAATATGTTTAAAATGTAGCCAGACTCGGCCTCAAAGAGATTGAAAATTTGGCCATGCTTGACCTCCGAGACATTTAAAATTTAGCCATCCTCGGCGTCTGAGTCATTGAAAATTAGGCCATATGAAGATGGTTAAAATTTAGCAATGCTCGGCCTCAAAAATGTTCAAAATAGAGCGACACTCTGTCTCTGAGACATTTAAAATTTAGCCCTCCTCGGCCTCTAAGACGTTTCAAATGTCTTCATGCTTGGCCTTGAAGACGGTAAAATTTAGCAATGCCCAGCATCAAAGATGTTGAAAATTGAGCCACGCTCGGTCTCTGAGACATTTAAAATTTAGCCATCCTCGGCCTCTGAGATGTTTCAAATTGCGCCATGCGTGGCCTTGAAGATGGTAACATTTAGCAAGGCCCAGTCTCAAAGATGTTGAAAATTTAGCCAACCTCGGCCTCGCAGATGTTTCAAATTTAGCCATGCTCGGCCTCGAAGATGTTAGATAGTTCCCCATGCTTGGCCTCAAAGATGTTTAAAATTTAGAGACACTCGATTTCAAAGTTGTTGAATATTTGGCTATCCTTGGCTTCTAAGACTTTTAAATTCTCACATGCTCGGCCCCGGAGATGGTTAAAATTTAGCCATCCTCGGCATCGAAGATGTTTAAAATTTAGCCAGGCACGGCCTCTAAGACGTTTAAAATTTAGTCATGCGCAGCGACTAAGATGTTGAAAGTTGAGCCGTGCTTGGACTCGAAGACGTTGAATATTTTGCCATTCTCAGTCTCGAAGATGTTAAAAATTTAGACAAGCTCGATTTCAGAGCTGTTGAAAATTTAACTTTCCACGGCCTAGAGCAAGGTTAAAATTGAGCCATCCTCGGCCTCTAAGACGTTTAAAAGTTCGCCATGCTTGACCTTGAAGATGGTGAAATTTAGAAATACCCAACATAGAAGATGTTGAAAATCTAGCCATGCTCGGCCACGAAGATATTGAAAATGTAGCCATGCGTAGCCTCGAAGATGTTTAAAATTTACTCATGACCTGCCTCAACGATGTTTAAAAATGTTTAATTCTCGGCCTAGAAGATGTTTAAAATGTAGCCATCCTCGGCCTCGAAGACATTTAAAATTTAGCCACCGTCGGCGTCTGAGACATTTAAAATTACGCCATGCTCAGCCATTAAGATTGTTAAAATTAAGCATTGCTCAGCCTCGAAAACGTTGAAAATTGAGCCAGGCTCAGTCTCTGAGACATTTAACCCCCGTCGGCCTTTGAGAGGTTTAAAATTTCGTCATGCTTGGCATTGAAGATGATAAAGTTTTCCAATTCCCCACCTCGTCGATGTTAACAATTTTGCCAACCTTGGCCTCGCAGATGTTTAAATTTAGCCATGCTCTGCCTTGGAGATGTTTAAAATTTAGCCATGCTCAGCCTCTAAGATGTTTAAAATTCGCAATGCTCAGCCTTGGAGATGGTTAAAATTTAGCCCTGCTGGGACTCCTAGATGTTTACAATTCTAACCATCTTTGAGTCCGAACACGGCTAAACTTTAAACTTCTACTGGGCGGCGCATGCCTAAATTTTCAACATCTTAAAGGCTGAGGCTGGCTAAATTTTAACCGCCTTTGAACGCTGATGGTACAATTTTCAACCGACTTGAAATAGAGCGTGTCTAAAGTTTAAACATCTTCGAGGCCAAACATGGCTAAATTTTAAACATCTGAGAGGCCGAGCATGGCTGAATTTTAAACATCTTAGAGGCCGTGCATGGCAAATTTAAACATCTTCGAGACCGAGCGTTGCTCAATTTTCAACATCTTCGAGGCTGAGCATTGCTAAATTTTAACCACCTTCCTGGCTGAGCATGGCGTAATTTTAAACGTCTCAGACGCCGAGGATGGCTATATTTTAAATGTCTCTGACGCCGAGCATGGCTCAATTTTTAACATATTCGAGGCCGAGGATGGCTAAGTTTCAGCTGCGATGGCCGAGTGGTTAAGGCGTTGGACTCGAAATCCAATGGGGTTTCCCCACGTAGGTTCGAACCCTGCTCGCAGCGGCTACAATCCGAAGGGGCTGGTTTAGCTCACTCAGCTAAATCGCTGGCTTTTCAAGCAGGGCAACAGCACGGTTCAATTCCCGTACCAGCCTCCCCAGACAGGCGCTGGAATGTGGCGACTAGGGGCTTTTCACAGTAACTTCATTGAAGCCTACTCGTGACAATAAGAGATTTTCATTTCATTTCATTAACCGTATTCGAGGCCGAGGCTGGTTTCATTTTCAATGTTTTCGTGGCCGAGGATGGCTACATTTTAACATCTTCTCGGCCGAGAATGAAAACACTTGAAACATCGTTGAGTCAGATCATGACTAAATTTTAAACATCTTCGAGGCTAAGCATGGCTAAATTTTACATGTCTTAGAGGCCCTGCATGGACTATATTTTAAACATCTTTGAGGCCGAGCTTGGCTAAATTGTCAACATCTTCGAGGCCAGGCAGCACGGTGGCACAGTGGTTAGCATTGCTGCCTCATGGCGCTGAGGTCCCAGGTTCGATCACAGCTCTGGGTCACTGTCCATGTGGAGTTTGCACATTCACCCTGTGTCTGCGTGGGTTTCGCCCCCACATCCCAAATATGCGCAGGATAGGTGGATTGGCCACGCTAAATTGCCCCTTAATTGGAAAAAATGAATTGGGTTCTCAAAATTTATTTAAAAAGCATTTTCGAGGCTGCGCATGGCTAAATTTTCAACATTTTCGAGGTTGGGCAATGCTAAAGTTTACCATCTTCAAGGCCAACATGGCGAAATTTTAAACATCTTAGGGGACGAGCATGGCTAGATTTGAAACGATTTAGAGGCCGGTGATGGCTAAATTTTAAATGCCCCAGATGCCGAGCATGGCTATTTTTACAGTGTCTTCGAGGCAGAGTGTGGATCAATCTTCAAAAGCTTCGAGGCCGAGCATGGCTAAATTTTAAACATCTTATAGGGCGAGCATGGCGACATTTAAATGTCTTACGGTCTGGGATGGCTAAATTTTGAATTTCTACGAGGTTGAGCATGGCTAAATTTAAAACATCTCCGAGGCTGAGGATGGCTAAATTTTAAACATCTTCGAGGCCAAGCATGGCTCAATTTTCAACATCTTCGTGGCCGAGCATTGCTAAATTTGAACCATCTTCATGGCTGAAAATGGCGTAATTTTAAATGTCTCAGATGCTGAGGATACTTATATTTTAAATGTCTCAGTCTCCGATCATGGCTGAATTTTTAACATCTTTATGGCCGAGCAACCTAAATCTTCAAAATCCTCGAAGCCGAGCATGGCTAAATCTTCAACACCTTAGAGGTCGAGCATGGATAAATTTTAAACGTCTCAGTGGCCAAGCATGGCTAAATGTTAACCATCTCCAAGGCCGAGCATGGAGAATAGTAAACGTCTTCGAGGATGAGGATGGCTAAATTTTCAACAGCTTTGAATCGAGAGTTTGTAAATTTTAAACACTTACGAGGCCGAGCATGGATAAATGTTCATTATCTTCGAAACCGAGTATGGGTAAATTTTCAAGATCTTCGACGCCGAACATGGCTACATTTTCAACATCTTAGAGGTTGGGCATTGCCACATTTTACCATCTTCAAGGCCAAGCATGGGGAAATTAGAAACACATTAGAGGCCGAGGATTTTAAATGCCTCAGAAGCTGAGCACGGCTAAATTTTCAGCGCCTTCGAGGCCAAGGATAGCTATATGTTAAACATCTTAGAGGCCGAGCATGGCTAAATTTAAGTGTCTTAGGGGCTGAGGATGGCTAACTTTTGACCACTTTAGTATGCGAACACGGCTAAATTTTAAACTTCGACTCGGTCAAGCATGGCTAAATATTAAACAGTGGACGAGGATGGCTAAATTTTCAACATATTCGAGGTTGTGCCTTGCTATATTTAACCATCTTCAAGGCCAAGCATGGCAAAATTCTCGGTATCTTTGAGGCCGAGCATGGCGAAATTTTTAACATCCTCTAGGCCGAGCATGGCTAAATTTTAAACGTTTCTGAGACCGAGCATGGCTAAATTTTAACCATGTCCATGGCCAAGCAGATTAATTTTAAACACCTACGAGACCGAGCGTGGCTCAATTTTCAACATTTTCGAGGTTGTACTTTGCTAAATTTAACCATCTTCAAGGCCAAGCATGAGGAAACTTTTGGTATCTTCAGGGCGAGCATGGCTAAATTTTCAACATCCTCGAGGCCGAGCATGGCTAAATGTTCAACATCTCAGAGGCCAAGCATGGCTAAATTGTAAAAGTCACTGAGGACGAGCATGGCTAAATTTTAACCATCTCCAAGGCTGAGCATGGAGAATTTTAAACGCCTTAGAGGCCGAGCAAGACTACATTTTCAACACCTTCGAAGTTGTAAATTGCGAAATTTTACCGTGTTCAAGGCTAAGAATGCCGAAGTTTGAAATGCTTTAGAGGCCGTCAATTGCTAAATTTGATGTGTTCCAGAGGCCGTGCATGGCTAAATTTTCAGTGTCTTCGAAGCAAAGGATGGCTAAATTTTCAACATCCTCGAGGCCGAGCACGCCTAGATTTTCATATTCTTTTAGAGCGAGGTTGGCTAAATTTTCAACATCTTCGAGGTTGGTCATTGCAAAATTTTACAGTCTTCAAGGCCGAGCATGGATAAATTTTCAGTGTCTCAGGGGCCGAGGATGGCTAAACTTTGACCATCTTTGAGTCCGAACACGGCTAAATTTTAAACTTCTACCAGGCCGAGCATGGCTAAATTTTAAACATCTTAGAGGCCGAGAATGCCTAAATGGTAACCGTCTTCAATACCGAGGATGGTTAAATGAAATGAAAATGAAATTAAATGAAATTAAAATGAAATTAAATGAAAAATGAAATGGAAATGAATGAAAAAAGTGAAAAATTAAATGAAATGAAAATCGCTTATTGTCACGAGTAGGCTTCAATGAAGTTACTGTGAAAAGCCCCCAGTCGCCACATTACGGCACCTGTCTGGGGAGGCTGGTACGGGAATCGAACCATGCTGCTGGCCTGCTTTAAAAGCCAGTGATTTAGCTGAGTGAGCTAAAACAGACCCTGTCAGCAGCTTTAAAAATCGAGCGTGTCTAAATTTTAAACATCTTCGGTGCCAAACATGGGTAAATTCTAAACATCTTAGAGGCCGAGAATGGCGAGATATAAACGTCTTAGGGGCCGTGTATGGCTACATTTTGACCATCTTGGAGGCCGTACATGGCTAAATTCTGAACTTCTACTGGACCGAGCATGGCTAAATTCTTTGAGGTTGGGCATTGCTAAATTTTACCATCTTCAAGGCCAAGCATGAGGAAATATGAAAGGCCTTAGAGGCCGAGGATGGCTAAATTTTAAGTGTTCCAGAGGCCGAGCATGGCTTATTTTTCACTGTCATCGAGGCAGAAAATAGCAAAATCTTCAACAGCTTTGAGGCCGTGCATGGCAAAATTTAAACATCTTAGAGGCCGAGGATGGCTAAATTTTAAACGTCTTCGAGGCCAAATATGGCTAAATTTCAACACTTTTGAAGCCAAACATAGATAATTTTTTAACAACTTCGAGGTTGGACATTGCTAACTTCTACCATCTTCAAGGCCGAGCATGGTGACAATTTACACCTATTAGAGGCCGAGTATGGTTAAATTTCAACATGTTTTAGGACCGAGCATGGCTAAATCTTAAATGCCTTAGAAGACGAGCATGCACTAAGTTTTCAACATCTTCAAGGTTGAGTATTGCAAACTTTACCATCTTCAGCCAAGCATGGCAAAATTTTAAACGTTTTAGAGGCCGAGCATGATTAAATTTATATGTCTCAGGGGCCGAGGATGGCTACATTTTGGCTATCTATAAGTCCGAATACGACTACATTTTACCATCTTCAAGGCCGACTCCGGCAAAATGTTTGACGTCTTACAGGCCGACAATGTCAAAATTTAAAAGACACAAGGGTCGAGGATGGCTAAATTTTAAAAACCTTTGAGGCTGAGCATGGCTATATTTTAAATTTCTTACAATCCGAGGAGGGCTAAGTTTTAAAAATCTGCGTAGCCAAGCGTGGCAAAATTTCAAACTGCTACCGGGCAAAGCATCGCTAAATCTTAAATGTCTCAGAGACCAAGAATATGCAAATGTGAAACTTCTTAGATGTCGAGCACGGCGAAATTTTGACCATCTTTGACTCCGAACACGGATAAATTATAAACTACTAGCCGAGCTATATTTTAAACATCTGAGAGAGCGAGGATGGCTAAATTTTAACCGTCTTCGAGGCCGCTGATGGATAAATTTTGCACAGCTTTGAAATTGAGCATGTCTGAATTATAAACATCTTCGAGGCCAAGCATGGATAAATTTTCAACATCTTCGAGACCAAGTATGGCTAAATTTTCAACAGCTTCGTGGTCAAGCATGGCTCAATTTTAAAAATCTTAGAGGCTGAGCATGGCTAAATATAAACATCTTAGGGCCTGAGGGTGGCTGAAATTTGACCATATTTGACTTCGAACACGTCTAATTTTTAAACTTCTACCAGGCCGAGCATGGCTACATTTTAATCATCTTTGAGGCCGAGGATGGCTAAAATTGAACCGACCTTGAGGCCGAGGGTGGATAAATTATAAACAGTTTTAAAATCCATCATGTCTAAATCTTAAACATCTTCGATGCCAAACATGGCTAAATTTTCAACATTTTAGAGGCCGAGGATGGCTAAATTAAAAACATCTTAGAGGCCGTGGATGGCTAAATTAAAAACATCTTTGAGGCCGAGGAGGGATCAATTTTAAATGTCTCAGACACCAAGCGTGGCTCAATTTTCAACATCTGCGAGGCTGAGCATTGCTAAATTTTAACCATCTTCGTGGCTAAGCATGGCGTCATTTTAAACGTCTCAGACACGAGGATGGCTAAATTTAAATTGTCTCAGAGGCCGAGCATCAGTAACTTTTCAATGTCTTTGAGGCCGAGTATGGCTACATATTCAAAATCTTGTAGGCCGAGAATGAAAAAATTTAAACATTCTTGAGGCGGGTCATGACTAAATTTTAATAGTCTTCGAGGCTAAGCATGGCTAAATTTTAAACAATTTTGAGGCCGAGGATGGCTAAATTTTCAACAGCATTGAATCGAGCGTGTCTAAATTTTCAACATCTTCTAGGTTGTGCATTGCTAAATTTGACCATCTTCAAGGCCACATATGGCGAAATTCTAAACATCTTGGAAGCCGAGCATGGCTAAATTTTAAATGTCTTACTGCCCGAGCATGGCTAAATTTTAAACATCTTCGAGGCCGAGGATAGCTAAGTTTTAAAGAGCTTTGAATCTAGCCTGTCAGAAATTTAAATACCTTCGAGGCCAAGCATGGCTAAATATTCAACATCTTCGAGGTTGGCCATTGCTAAATTTTACCATCTTCAAGGCCAAGAATACCGAAATTTTAAACATCATCGATGCCGTGGATGGCTCAGTTTTAAAAATCATCGAGACCGAGGATGGCTAAATTTTCAACAGCTTTGAATCTACCGTGTCTAAATTTTAAAGACCTACGAGGCCAACATTGGATAAACTTTAAACATCTTCGAGACATTGCATGGCTACATTTTCAACATCTTCGTTGCCGAGAATGGCGAAATTTTCAACATCTTCGAGGTTGGGCATTGCGGCATTTTACCATCTTCAAGGCCAAGCATGGCGAAATTTCAAACATCTTTGAGGGCTAGCATGGCTGCATTTTAAACATCTTAATGGCCGAGCATGGCTAAATTTGAAACATTAAGTGGCCGAGCATGGCAAAATTTTAACCATCTCCAAGGCCGAACATGGAGAATTTTGAAACATCTTAGAGGCCGAGGATGGCTACATTTTAAACGTCCCTGAGGCTGAGCATGGCTAAATTTTGTTCGGGGCAGAGGATGGCTAAATCATCAACAGCTTCGAGACTGAGCATGGCTAAATTTTAAACATCTTAGATGCCGAGGATGGCTAAATTTTAACTGTCTTAGAGGCCGAGGATGGTTAAATTTTAACCTTCTTTCTGTCCGAACACGGCTAAATTTTAAACTTCTCCTGGGCCGAGCATGGCTCAATTTTAAACATCTTAGAGGCCGAGGATGGCTGAATTTTAAATGACCCAGATGCCGGGCTTGGCTACATTTTCAGTGTCTACGAGGCCGAGGATGGCTAAATCTTCAACAGCCTCGAGGCCGGGCATGGCTTATTTTAAATATCTTAGATGCTGAGTCTGGTTAAATTTTAACTGTCTTCGAGAACGACGATGGTTAATTTTCAACAGCTTTCAAATCAATATTTTAAATACCTTCGAATCAAAACATGGCTCAATTTTAAGCATCTTAAAGTCCGAGCATGGCTAAATAGAACATAGAACAGTACAGCACAGAACAGGCCCTTCGGCCCTCGATGTTGTGCCGAGCAATGATCACCCCACGCAAACCCACGTATCCACCCTATACCCGTAACCCAACAACACCCCCCTAACCTTACTCTTTAGGACACTACGGGCAATTTAGCATGGCCAATCCACCTAACCCGCACATCATTGGACTGTGGTAGGAAACCGGAGCACCCGGAGGAAACCTACGCACACACGGGGAGGACGTGCAGACTCCACACAGACAGTGACCCAGCCGGGAATCGAACCTGGGACCCTGGAGCTGTGAAGCATTTATGCTAACCGCCATGCTACCGTGCTGCTCAACATCTTCGAAGTTGGGCATTTCTTAATTTTACCACCTTCAAGGCCAAGCTTGGCGAAATTTGAAAGGCCTTGGAGGCTAAGCATGGCTTAATTTGAACCATCTCCAAGGCCGAGCATGGTGACTTTAAAACATCTTTAATGCCGAGTAGGGCTAAATTTTAACCATCTCCAAGGCCAAGCATGGGGAATATTAAACATCTTCGACGCAGATGTTGGCTAAATTTTCAACATCTTCGAGGTTGGGAATGGGTAAATGTTACCATCTTCAATGATAAGCATGGCTACATTTTCAGTGTCTTCGAGGATGAGCATGGCTAAATCTTCAACAGCAACGAAGCCCAGCATGCCTAAATTTAAACGCCTTAGGGTCCGAGGATGGCTAAATTGTCAGCATCTTTGAGTCCGAAAACGGCTAAATTTCAAACATCTTAGAGGCCGAGGATGGCTAAATTTTAACCGTCTTCGACGCCAAACATGGCTAAATTTTAAACTTCTTAGATGCCGAGCATGGCTATATTTTCAACATCTTTGAAGTTGGGGATTGCTAAATTTTACCATCTCCAGGGCAAAGTGTGGCGAAAATTTGAAACGCTTTGGAGGCCGAGCATGGCTTAATTTTATCCATCTCCAAGAACCAGCATGGCAAATTTTAAACATCTTTGATGCCGAGTACGGCTAAATTTGAACCATCTCCAAGGCCGAGAGTGGCGAATATTAAACATCTACGAGGCCGATGTTGGCAAAATTTTTAACATCTTCGAGGATGGGAATGGGTAAATGTTACCATCTTCAAGGCCAAGCATGACGACATTGTAAACGTCTCAGAGGCCTAGGATGTCTAAATTTTAATCTTCTCGGCCGAGCATGGCTAAATTTAAAACATCTTCGAGGCCGAGGATGGCTAACATTTAACCGTCTTCAATGCCAAATATGGCTAGATTTTAAACTTCTTAGAGGCCGAGCATGGCTATATTTTCCACATCTTAGAGGTTGGGCATTGCTACATTTTACCATCTTCAAGGCTCAGCATGTCAAAATATGAAAACCTTAGATGACGAAGATGGCTAAACTTTAAATGTTCCAGAGGCCAAGCATGGCTAAATTTTCAGTGTCTTCGAGGCCGAGGATGGTAAAAATGTTAACATCTTAGAGGCGGAGCATAGCGAAATTGAAACGTCTTAGCGTCCGAGGATGGCTAAATTGTGACCATCTTTGAGTCCGAACACGGCTAAATTTTAAACTTATCCTAGGCCGAGCATGGCTAAATGTTAAACATCTTAGAGGGCAAGGATGTCAAACTTTTCAACACCTTCGAAATTGGGCATTGCAGAATTTTACCATCTTCAAGGCTAATCATGGCGAAATTTGAAACGCTTTCTAGGCCGAGGATGACTAAACTTTAAATGATCCAGAGGCCGAGCCTGGCTAAATTATCAGTGTCTTCGAGGCTGAGGAAAGCAAAATCTTTAACATGTAAGAGGTGGAGCATAGCTAAATTTAATCGTTTTAGAGTCCAAGGATGGCTATATTTTGACCATCTTTGAGTCTTAACACGGCTAAATTGTATGGGGGTGGGGGTGATATCAGGGTGGGGGTGATATCGCGGAGGGGGTGATATCGGGGTGGGGGTGATATCGGGGGGGTTGATATCGGGGTGGGAGTGATATCGGGGAGGATGTGATATCGGGGAGGTGGTGATATCGGGGAGGGGGTGATATCGGGGTGTGTGATATCGGTGCAGGGTGATATCGAGGAGGAGTGATATTGGGAAGGGAGTGATATCTGGGTGGGGTGGTATTGGGGTGGGGTATATCGGAGAGGAGGTTATATCGGGGTGGGGGTGATATCGGCGTTGGTGTGATATCGGGGAGTGGGTGATATCGAGGAGGGGGTGATATTGGGATGGGGTGATATCGAGGTGGGGTGATATCGGGGTGGGGTGATATCGGGGAGGCGGTGATATCGGGGTGGGTGTGATATCGGGGTGGGGGTGATATCGGGGAGGGGGTGATATTGGGATGGGGTGATATCGGGGTGGGGGAGATATCGGGGTGGGGTGATAACGGGGTGGGAGATATCGTGTTGGGTGTGGTATCGGGGTGGGGGTGATACCGGGGAGGGGCTGATATTGGGGAGGGGGGTGATATCGGGGAGGGGGTGATATCAGGGTGGGGATGATATCGGTGTGGGGGTGGCATCGGGAAGGGGTGATATCGGGGAGTGGGTGATATCGGGGGATTTATATTGGGGAGGAGGTGATATCGGTGGGGCTGATATCGGGGTGGGGGTGATATCGGGGTGGGGGTGATATCGGGGTGGGGGTGAAATCCTGGAAGGGGGTGATATCAGGGTGGGGGTGATATCGAGTTGGGATGATATCTGGAGAGGGGTGATATAGGCATGGGGGTGATATCGGGATGGGGTGATATCATGGTGGGGTGATATCGGGGAGGGGGCGTTATCGGGGTGGAGGTGATATCGAGTTGGGGGTGATACTGGGGTGGGGTGATATCGGCTGTGGAGGTGATAATGGGGAGGGGGTGATGTCTGGTTGGGAGTGATATCGGGGTGGGGGTGATAACGGGGAAGGGGTGATATCAGGGTCGGGGTGATATCGGGGTGGGGTGATATCGGCGAGGGGGTGATATCAAGGAGGGGTGATATTGGGGAGAGGTGATATCGGAGAGGGTGTGATATCGGGGAGGGGTGATATCGGTTGTGGGTGATATCGGGGTGGGGGTGATATCGGGGAGGGTGTGATATCGGGGTTGGGGTGATATCGGGGTGGGGGTGATATCGTGTTCTGGTGATATCAGGGACGAGGTGATATCGGGGAGGTGGTGTTTTCAGGGGGGGTGATATCGGGGAGGGGGTGATATCAGGGTGGGGGTGATATTGGGTTGGGGTGATGTCTGCGTGGGGTGATATCGGGGTGGGGGTGATATCGGGGTGGGGGTGATAACGGGGTGGGGTGATATCGGGGAGGGGGTGATATTGGGGAGGGGGTGATATCGGGGTGGGGTGATATCAGCGAGGGGGTGATATCGAGGAGGGGTGATATCGGGGAAGGGGTGATACCGGTGTGGGGGTGATATCGGTGAGTGGGTGATATCGGGGTGGGATGATATCGGCGAGGGGGTGATATCGAGGGGTGATATCGGGGAGGGGGTGATATCAGGGTGGGGATGATATCGCGGTGGGGGTGGTATCGGGGAGGGGGTGATATCGGGTAGGGGGTGATATCAGGGGATTGATATTGGGGAGGGGGAGATATCGGTGTGGGGGTGATATCGGGGTGGGGGTGATATCGGGGTGTGGTGATATCAGGGTGGGGTGATATCGGGGATTGATATTGGGGAGGGGGTGATATCGGGAGGGGGTGATACCGGGGAGAGCGTGATATCGGTGTGGGGGTGATATCGGGGTGGGAGTGATATCGGGGTGGGGTGATATCGTGGAGGGGTGATATCGGAGTGGGGTGATATTGTGGTGGGGTGATATTGGGGTGGGGGTAATAGGTGGGGGTGATATCGGGGGAGAGGGTGACATCAGTGAGAGGGGTGATGTCATGGAGGGGGCGATATCGGGGAGGGGGTGATTTCGGCGTGGCGTGATATAGGGGTGGGGGTGATATCGGGGAGGGGGCGATATCGGGGAGAGGGCGAAATCAGGGAGGGGGTGATATCGAGGAGGGGGATATCGGGGAGGGGGTGATATCAGGGAAGGGACGATATCGGGGTGGGAGTAATATCGGGGTGGGGGTAATTTCGTGGAGGAAGTGATATTGGGGTGGGTGTGAAATCGTGGTGGGGGTGATTTCGGGGGGGTTGATCTACGGGTGGGAGTGATATCGGGGGCATTGATATCGGGGTGCGTGTGTAATCGGGGAGGGGTTGATATCGGGGTGTGTGATATCGGTTTAGGGTGATATCGAGGAGGGGTGATATTGGGAAGCGAGTGATATCTGGGTGGGGTGGTATCAGGGTGGGGTATATCAGGGAGTAGGTTATATCGGGGTGGGGGTGATATCGAGGAGGGGGTGATATTGGGATGGGGTGATATCGAGGTGGGGTGATATCGGGGTGGGGTGATATCGGGGAGGCGGTGATTACGGGGTGGGGGTGATATCGGGGGTGGGGGTGATATCGGGGAGCGGGTGATATCGGGGTGGGGGTGATATCGGGGTGGGGGTGATATAGGGGAGGGGGTGATATCAGGGTGGGGGTGATATCGGGTTGGGGTGATGTCTGCGTAGGGGTGAAATTGGGGTGGGTGATATCGGGCTGTGGGTGATAACGGGGTGGGTGATATCGGGTTTGGTGTGATATCGTGTTCTGGTGATATCGAGGAGGGGGTGATATCGGGGAGGGGTGATATCGGTGAGGGGGTGATATCGGGGTGGGGGTGATAACGGGTAGGGGGTGATATCGGGGTTGTGTTGACAGGGGGGACCCGGCCACCATCTTGTGTCGCTAGCGGAGTCCCGGCTTCCATCTTGTGTCGCCAGGGGAGCCAGGCCATCTTGTGTCGCCAATGGAGACCCAGCTTCCATCTTCTGTCGCCAGTGGAGACCCGGCCGCCATCTTGTGCCGCCAGGGGCGACCCGGCCGCCATCTTGTGTTGCCAGGGGGACCAGGCCATCTTGTGTCGCCAGTGGAGGCCCCGCCGCCACCTTGCGTCGCCAGTGAAGACCCGGCCACCATCTTGTGTTGCCGGGCAGACCCGGCGGCCATCTTGTGTTGCCGGGGGAGACCCGGCGGCCATGGAAGAGTCTCACCCAGCTGATCGGCCATGGGGGGAGTCACACCCACCCACCGACAGTCCCTCCTCAATGCAGAATGGTAAATCAGGGTGAGTCAGGCTGGGAATGGTAAGTGTGACCGGCAGTGGGGGAGGAGTGATATGGAGTGTGGGTGGGGGCCTTTACTCTCAGCATGGAATGAATGGAACGAAAGGGAAATTTCAGCACCTTCTTCAACTGCTGCCTGAACTGAGTCTGTGTGACGGCGTAAATGGCAGTGTTTGTGCAGCAGCTCAGGAGCTGTAGCATGAAGCCCAATTCCCGAACATAAATATCTAACCATACAGAGTCATACCTCAGATCCGACATCCGTCTCCATATAGAATAAACCATTAACGTTGACCATAAGAGTATGAAATTGGCGGAGATAATAAACAGTAAAATGATGGATTTCCTCCGACTTTCCATCTCCGGGTCTCTGGGGCTCTCCCCACTGCTGTGAGCCCGGAGTCTCCTGCGGGCCCTGCTGCTTACCACAATGTGTCTGATGGTGAGAACATTGAGCAGCAGAATCAGGGAAAATGGAACAGTCGGGGTTAGAATGTGGTGGAGAAACTCGATTATTACCCAGAGAGGAGAGAACTGAGCAGCCTCTGTGATATCACAAAACCAGGGCTGGTTCCTCAGCACATACAGACCGGTATTCACAAACCCCCAGAAAATGTTCTTCAAACAGCTCAGCACAGTCACTGTTCCCAGAACCACAGCCGCACTTTTCTCGCTGCAATATTTACTTTTCAGCTTCGGCCTACAAATGGCCACAAATCGATCAAAGGTGAAAGTGACGGTGAACCAGACAGAACAGTCAGTGGCTGCATAAAGCAGGAGGGCGTGGATATTACACACGGGAATTGACAGCAGGAAATAAAACTGTTCCCTAAAAACAATGGGAATGTGTCTCAATATCAGGTCGAGAATAATGACCAGTAGATCCCCCACTGCCATGGCCACCAGGTAACAAGTCACACATTTCGACAGTCCACAGTTTCTTCTCATCAGGATCACAATTGTGATGAGGTTCACTGTGAGGAAGGGAAATAAACAATGAAATTATACATCAGCCTCGGAAAGACTACACAAGTATGGTCGACGTGGAGCGAATGAAGTCAAAAAAATATAGACTATTGCACTCACTCACACACATACAGTCACACACAAACAGACACTAAAACACTCACACACATACAGAGACAGTAATACACTCACACAGACACTAACACACACACACACACACACAAACACACAGACACTGACACAGACACAGGCACTAACACACACACTTACACTGGCAAACAGACACTAACACACACACACACTAATACACACACAGACACAAATACACTAACAAACACACAGAAAGTAACACGCACACGGTCACCATCACACAGACATTAACACACACACAGACACTACGGCACACACAGACACTAACACACACACACAGACACTAACACACACACAGATACTAACACACAAACACTGAAACAGACACACAGACACTAACACACACACAGACACTAACAGACACACATACACTAACACACACACACTAACCAACACAGGCTCTAACACACACAGTCAGACAGTAACACACACTGACACTAACACATACACACACAGACACTAACACATACAGACACTAACACACATACTCTAACACACACTGACACTAACACATACACACAAATACACTAACACACAGACACTAACAAACACACAGACACTAACACACAGAAGCACTAGCACACACAAACACTAACACACAGACACTAAAACACACACAGACACTAACACACACAGGCACTAACACACACAGGCACTAACACACACACACAGACGCTAGCACTCACAGAGACATTGACATACAGACACTAACACACACAGACACGAACACTCACCCAGACACTAACACACAGACCGCAACACACAATCACTAACACACACATACACTAACACACAGACACGAACACACACACTGACAGTAATACACACACTTACACAGACACACAGACACTAACACACACAGACACTAACACAAAGACACTTACACACACACAGTTACGGACAGACACTAACACTCACTCATACACTAACAAACACTCAGACATTAACACACACACAGACACTAACACTCACACAGAGACTAACATACAGACACTAAGAAACACACAGACACTAACAGACAGACACAAGCAAACACGCAGACACAAACACACACAGACACTAACACACAAAAACACTAACACACAGACACTAACACACACATAGACACTAACATACACACATACATTAACACACACACAGACACTAACACTCACACAGACACTAACACACAGACACTAACACACACACACAGACACTAACACACACATAAACTAACACACACACAGACACTAACACACAGACACTAACACACAGACACTAACACACAGACAATAACACACACAGACACTAACACACACAGACACTAACACACACAGACACTAACACACTCACAGACACTAACACACTCACAGACACAAACGCATACAGACACTGACACACAAAGACACTAACACACACAGACAATAACACACACAATGACACTAACACACACACAGACAATAACACACACAGGAACAAACACACACACAGACACTAACAAAGACACTAACACACAGGCACTAACACACATACACAGACACTAACACACACACACAGGCACTAACACACAGGCACTAACACTCAAAGACACTAACACACATAGACAGTAACACACACATACACTAACACTCACACAGACACTAACACACAAGCATACACTAACACACTAACACACGCACAAATACTAACACACACACATACACTAACACACAGACACTAACAAACACACAAACACTATCACACACATACACTAACACACAGAAACACTAACTCGCAGACACAAAGACACACACACACACTGACACACACACACACACTAACACACACACAATCACTAACGCACACACCGACTCTAACACACCGACACTAACACACAGATACTCACATACAGACACAAACACACACACAGACACTAACACACACATACACACTAACACGCACACTGACACTAACACACACAGACACTAACACATACACAGACACTAACACTCACACAGACATTAACACACAGACAGTAAAACACAGACATTAACACACACACATACACTAACACACATACAGACACAAACCCACATACACTAACACACACACAGGCACTAAAAACACACTTACGGTGACACACAGACACTAACACACACACAGAAACTAACACTCACCTGGACAATAACACACACACACACTAATGCACACACATACACTAACACACGGACACTAACACACACATACACTAACAAACGGAAACTAACACACACACAGACACTAACACAAAGACACTAACGCACACACAGACACGAACACACACAGTCACTAAAACTCTCACAGACACTAACCCACACACAGACACTATTACACGCACAGACACTAACACAAGGACACTAACACACACAGACACTAACACCCAGACACTAACACACACATACACTAACACACAGACAGTAACACATACGCACAGACACGGACACACACAGACACTAACCCACACACAGACACTAATACACACCCAGTCACTAAGACAAGGACACTAACGCAATCGCAGACACTAACACACAGACACTAACACACACAGACCCTAACACACATACGCTAACATATACACACAGACACTAACACAAACAGACATTAACACAAACACGGACACTAACTCCCACAGAGGCACTAACACACATACATTAACACACACACAGACACTAACACACACAGACACTAACACACATGCACGAACAAACACACATACACTAGCACACACAGAGACACTAACACACACAGACACTAACACACAGACTCTAACACACACAGACACTAACACATACACACACAGACACTAACACACAGACACTAACAAACACACAGATACTAATACACACCCAATCACTAAGACACGCAGTCACTAACACGCACACGGACACTAACCCGCACACAGACACTAATACACACCCAGACACTAAGACAAGGACACTAACACAAGCACAGACACTAACACCCAGACACTAACACACACAGACCCTAACACACATACGCTAACATATACACACAGACACTAACACGCACACAGGCACTAACTCACAGACACTAACACTCACACAGACACTAACCCACACACAGGCACTAATACACATACACGAACAAACACACAGACACTAACACACACACAGACACTAACACACACAACCACTAACACATACACACACAGACACTAACACACAGACACTAACAAACACACTGACACAAATACACACAGGCACTAACACACACAAACACTAACACACAGACACTAAAACACACACAGACACTAACACACACAGGCACTAACACACACACAGACACTAACATTCACAAAGACACTAACATACAGACACTAACACACACGCAGACACTAACAGACACATACACTAACACACACAGACACGAACACTCACCCAGACACTAACACACAAACCGTAACACACAGTCACTAACACACACACAGACACTAACACACAGACACTAACACACACCCAGACACTAACACAAAGCCACTTACACACACACAGTCACGGACAGACACTAACACTCACTCATACACTAACCAACACTCAGACACAAACACATACAGGCACTAACACACACAAACACGACCACACAGACACTAACACACACCCAGACACTAACATACACACAGACGCTAACACACACAAAGAGACTAACATACATACACTAAGATACACACAGACACTAACAGACAAACACAAGCAAACACACAGACTCAAACACACACAGACACTAACACACAAACAATAACACACATACACTAACACACACATAGACACTAACATACACACATACATTAACACACACACAGACACTAACACACACACAGACACGAACACACAGACACAAACACACACACAGAGATTAACACACAAAGACACTAACACACACACAGACACTAACACACACATGAACTAACACACACACAGACACTAACACAAATACACTAACACACAGACAATAACACACAAAGACACTAACACACACAGACACTAACACACTCACAGACACAAACACATACAGACACTGACACACAAATACACTAACACACACAGACAATAACACACTCAATGACACTAACACGAACACACACAGACACCAACACACAGACACTGAGACAGACACTAACACATACACAAATACACGAACACAAACAAACACTATCACACAGGCACTAATACACACAGAGACTAACACACACTCAGACACTAACGCACATACACTAGCACACATACACTAACACAAGGACACTAAAACACACCAGACACTAGCAAACACACACTTAGACTGACACACACAAACAGACACTAAAACACACACACATACACTAACACACACAGACACTAACACACAGCCAATCACACAGACACTAACCCACACACAGACACTAATACAGGCACAGACACTAACACAAGGACACTAACACACACAGACACTAACACACAGACACTAACCCACACAGACACTAACACACAGACGCTAACACATACACACAGATACGAACAAACACAGACACTAACACACACAGAGACACTAACACACAGGCACGAACAAACACACAGCCACTAACACACACAGAGACTCTAACACACAGACACTAACACACAGACTCTAGCACACACAGACACTAACACATACACACACAGAAACTAACACACAGACACTAACAAAAACACATACACTAACCCACACAGACACTAACACACAAACACTAACACACAGACTCTAACACACACACTGACAGTAACACACACACATACACTGGCACACAGACACTAACACACACACACAGACACTAACACAAAGCCACTTACACACACACACAGTCACGGACAGACACTAACACTCACTCATACACTAACAAACATTCAGACACAAACACATACAGGCACTAACACACACAAACACGACCACACAGACACTAACACACACCCAGACACTAACATACACACAGACATCAACACACACACAGACATTAACACACACAGAGAGACTAACATACAGACACTAAGAAACACACAGACACTAAGAGACAGACACAAGCAAACACACAGACACAAACACACACAGACACTAATGCACACAAACACTAACACACAGCCTCTAACACACACATAGACACTAACATACACACATACATTAACACACACACAGACACTAACACACACAGACACTGACACACAGACACAAACACACACACAGAGAATAACACACAAAGACACTAACACACACACAGACACTAACACAAATACACTAACACACAGACACTAACACACAGACAATAACACACACAGACACTAACACACACAGACACTAACACACTCACAGACACAAACACATACAGACACTGACACACAAAGACACTAACACACACAGACAATAACACACTCAATGACACTAACACGCACACACACAGACACCGACACACAGACACTCAGACAGACACTAACACATACACAAAGACACGAACACACACAACCACTATCACACAGACACTAACATACACAGAGACTAACACACACTCAGACACTAACGCACATACACTAGCACACATACACTAACACAAGGACACTAAAACACA